>NC_048307.1:25156330-25222857 GCF_013100865.1 Trachemys scripta elegans | reverse complement strand
GGGGGGGGGGGGCAACATCAACCTGCAGAGGGTCAGGCAGGGCGGGAAATGTCGGCACCGCGTCCGTCGCGGTGCCGAACGGTGCCATAAACGAGGCAGGCAACTGAAAGCCTGAAGCCTCGGCACCGGAGCTTTGCGCCGCCACCGCAGCCTGAGGCGGCTTTCGTGCGGTGCCTGAGGAGCCCGGCTCTTCAAAAGTGCTGAGGCGAGGAAACGCAGGCAGGGAAACTGTTGACCTGCCTGAGGAACTCTTGTGCCTCACCAACTTTTTTTTTGGAGAGGGCTGCCCCTTTTTTGTAGCTTTCTTCAGTTTTTTTGAAGCAGGGGGGCTGTGGCGGGCAGTAGAGCCGGAGTCGGCGCCTGGGTCTGAAACTGACCCGATAGACTTTTGCAGGAGGAGCAGTTTCAGTTTAAGCTCCCTGTCCTTCCGTGCCCTGGAACTGAGTTTGGTACAGTGGGCACATTTTTGGGGAATGTGTGTTTCCCCCAAGCACTTTATACATTGAGAGTGGCCATCAGAGAGTGTGATAGCGTCCTTACACGTAGAGCAGCGCTTAAAGCCTGTGGAGCCAGGCATGGTAGAAGCAGCTGCCGCTGAGAGAATTTTTTTTTTTTTAACAGATAAAAGAACTAGTGAACTACACTAACAAGAACTGACAACAAACTAACTACTAGAATAGGTAATTGTAACAAGAGCGAGGGATTTCCTAATGAGTCCGCTGAGCTCCGTCTCAGGCCGGGGACGGTAGAGAAGGAACTGAGGAAATTGGCCACGCATGTGTACTATTATCCTAGACTCACTGGGGGCGGGAGGGGACAGCCTCTGCGCATGCGTGGCTAGTACGAGTACTGCTACAAAAAATCTCTGAGCGAAGGTGCAGGGAAGCACCAACACCTGGAGTGGAGCACCCACAGGGACATCTCTCTCTCTCGAAGAAGTGATCACATGTGGTACTAAAACAAACTGGTAGGCCAATGCTCCAAGATGCTCGTGTGGATGGCCAAGAATTTGGGGGAGTACTGCCTAATATATCATCTGTCAATGTGAGCAGAATATACTCCAGGCCTGTCAGATGCCAGAACAGATTGGAATTCCAGGTACTTGAGAAACTTAAGGAATCTGGTGTCTAAAATGACAAGCGTTTACATGCCCTGTCTATGTATATTTCTCATATGTCTGTAGCTGTAGTATATACATGCCCCTTATCCGAGACAGGAAACATCAATTCTGCCACAAATAGGCCACAGTGGTTAAAGCAGCCAGAATCTAGTTGGGAAACTGAGGCAAGCAGAGATTAAGTGACTTTTCCAAGATCACTTTTCCAAAGTAACAAGGCTAGGTAGAGAACTTTTAGTTTCCAGTCCTTTGCTTAACCAAAAGACCATATTCCTCTCTAACTGCATAAATAAAAGACAGGAACAATCTCTGTCTTGAGGAACTTGCAGTCAGTCTAATTCAGACAGATGCAGCACATAACTCAAACAGAATATAGTCATTGGGCAGTGATGGCACAGAGATCAATGTTGGAAGGCTTTACTAAAGAAGCAGATTTTAAAAAGAGGGACTTGATGGAAGACAAGAAGTCTAAAGTTATTTCAGTCCCAGGGAGCAACATGAACGAATTTGTGAAGCCATGATGGCAAATGTCATTTTTAAATACACACAGTGATGTAAAACTGGCCTTTAATGTGAAATAGCATGATAAAATAAGGTAACTATTATTCAGCAAAGTAGCGTCCAGGGTCTGACTGACACCCTAAAGAAAACAAAATCCAAAATTCAGAGTTAAGGTACCAGGCAACAGTAATTTTACTCCCTTGTGCATACTTATTATGAGAGGTTGTATTCAGTAAAGCCTTCCATTATATGGTGTCATAACACTATTGGGCAAATGTTTATTTTTTTACGGCATGGGTTATCTATGTGGAAGGTACTTATTAAATATTTAAATTGTAAGAAATTTCTTTATCAGATTACACAGGCACTTTACTGCCCATCTACACCAATGTTCATCTAGCACCTTGAGAAGGGAATTGGTTTGACCATTTTTTGAGCAGGCACAATGATTTCCAAACAAATATGTGTAAGTCAGAATTGAAGAGATCAGAGGCCAAATTTATCCCTGCTTAATGGAGCTACTCTAGGGATTAATCTGGTCTAGCAGGTTCAAGCGTGTTTGAAAGCTGTGTTGCCAGCAAAGAATTGTCCTAAATGCACTTACTTCTAGGTAGTTAATTTGCTATCTAGATTTCAGTTAATTTTCAGGAAATATGGCAAATGGGTTAATGTGTCCTCATGAGACTGTTCCAAGCAAGTTTTTAATTCACAATTTATCTGAACTAGTATAAAATAAATATTATAAAGCTATAATTAAGCATTAAAACTATTCACTATACATACATACCTAGGCTTGCTCAAAATGGCAAGGTAAAGAAATATTCCTTAACTGCAGTCCTAGAAACTTGTTGCTGCAACTTGGAAAAGTGGGCTAGGAAAGTGATCCACAGTGTTCTAAAATGTGACTCCATACAGATGTAGTAGAATGTTCAGAATGAAGCCCTGCTTTCCTATTGGTTGTTGCACAGCAAAGAAAAGAGGAGTGCTGTAAATAGAACAGTAACCATGGTAACTTGCCCTTCAAACTTTGCAACATTTATGAAAATATTGTCTCAGTTTATAACAATAATTATAAGTTTGTTAAGTTTGCTCAGCTTTGACTCAGCCATTCAGATCTTCCAGCTAGTTTTGCTGCCCCAGTCCTGCACCAATTGAAGTCAGTGGCAACTCTCCCATTGACTTCAGTGGTGCAGGATAGGGTCCATAGAACCAAATCCTGGCATTACCAGAGTCAATAGGAATTTTGCCTCTGACTTTAATGGAACTGGGATTGGACACTAAATGCTAGGCTATGGCCTCCCTGGTGGTTGCTGTTCAACTATAACAGTATTTTTAAAAAGGAAAATAGCAAATGCCTCAAGACTCTTAACCTCATCAACATCCTGTATCCATCTTTAACTGAATAGCTTTGCTTTGGCTATTTCTTCCCCATCTAACTGTATGTAATCAGCACAAACAGCAGTACGCTTGACTCTAGATGATGGCAGGCAAAATACATTCATTGGCAACTAAGCTTAAAGCAGCTTAAATGAAATTCAGACAGTGATGGGGCAAAGATATTTCATGCATACTGCAAACTTGTATAACATGTGGTTCAGCCTGATGGAATTACACACTTAACTTCTACAAAATATGGTTATAATGAAAATGTTGACAGTGACAGCAATGCTACAAGCAGACTTCATGATAATAACGGTAAGCAGTAAGGAAATTAATCGGTGCTTTCAAATGTCCCCCTTTCACTACAAGTTTCATTACAGGGCATTTTTTAACCTTGTCTAAAGAACAGTTTGGATAGTCCAGTTCCAAATTCAAGTTCCCAAGATTCCTAGCAGCCAATAAATATAACAAACAAGTATTCTTAACAGCAAATACAGTTTGGATGGCATAGTGGGTTCAACTTTGTACTCAGGAATCCTGACGTCAATTTTGCCACAGATCACAAGTGGAAATGAATGTGGTGATTTCATCTGGGTCATTAATGGATGTTAGCATCCGAAAAGGTCACAGTGGTTTCCAGCACCATCGGCATTAACTTCTCAAGAGAAGTCCAGAATAGGAGCAACAGAAGGATTACCACCAATCAGTTTTGAAATGCTTTGGCAGACCCAGCTGCTCGGCTGTGGCTGAGAAGCATGTGAGGTAACAAAGAGGGTGGGGTTGCAAAGATAGCTCTAAGTCAGGGGTTCTCACAACAGAATTTTGTGGGGGGGCCACAGAGTGTGACCACCAACTCTTGCAGCCAGCCACTCTGACAATTTTTCCTAAAACACTTAATTGACTTTAAGAAAAACAAATAAATATGCACATATACATGTTCAAATCATCATAATGTATTTATGCAGGGTTTTTTTGCAGACTTCACCAGCATTTGTGGCTCCAGAGGAGGGCAGGGCCCAATCCCTGCTGGTAGCCCCTGGGGAGGGACCACTGCTTTGCTCTCCCCTCCCATCACCTCCCTGGAAGCTGTGGCCACAAGAAAAGCCCCTGGTGGCCACATGCAGCCATGATTGCCGCTTTTGAGAAATGCTGCTCTAAGCCACCTTTTTGCCCTCTTGCTGAACCGGGCGCTGCTATGTGCTGGACCAGTCCTGCAGTGCAAGTCAAAGCAGTTTGATAAACCCTTGACTCCTATTACGTTAACCTGCTCTTGTATCGGCAAAGCTCAGTTTCAACCCTCAGAGCCATATAAAGCATAATGGAAGACATAATCCTGCCTCCCTCTCCCAAGAAGCTTTCAATCCAAGGGTCCAATCATATGTCTAGTAGAAACCAATGGGATTTTGCCACTCACTTCACTGGTAGTTGGATGGATGGAGGCCCAAGTTAAGTAGACCATGGAGTTGGAATACGTAAGATACCTTATGGCTAGGAAAGGCAAAGTCTCTGGACAGTGGAGATGTCCCAATTGGGCTAGTGTCATATACTTAGGCCCAGATCCTCAGCTGGTATAAGTAGGATTTACACCAGTGTAAGGAGCTGGCCCTTAATTTTTCAGGTCTACCTTGATAGGGCTAATGGAAGAAGAAAATTTTGAGGAATTAGTATATTTTAAAAGGCTAATATTAGTGGTACTGAAATAACAGATTTAGTCAAACAAATTCACTCAAACTGCTTATCGAAACGGGACCTATTCCAGTGAAATGTCATTGGCTTCGGACACTGGAAATATTTATAACAGGGATGCACAATGTGGGCTCGCAGAAACCAAATACTCCCCATGGACTCGTAAAATGTGAACCTGAGATGCCCTTACAGCTGAATTGCAAGGTTAGGGCAAATCTGAACAAAGGCAGGTTTTATTGCTGATTAACAGAAAATGCAATTAATTCCCACGTGTCTCCCCAGAAAGACACAAACATGAGTAAAGATGAGGGATAATAGTGTGGTTACAAATTATCCACAAGCACACGCACATTTGGTGATGTCCTCGGAGGAGGGAGGGATAGCTCAGTGGTTTGAGCATTGGCCTGCTAAACCCAGGGTTGTGAGTTCAATCCTTGAGGGGGCCACTTAGGGATCTGGGGCAAAATCAGTACTTGGTCCTGCTAGTGAAGGCAGGGGGCTGGACTTGATGACCTTTCAAGGTCCCTTCCAGCTCTAGGAGATGGGATATCTCCATTAATTTATTCCTGGAAAGCTGCCACGGCCTACTCCAGCGTTGTGAAGGCAACGTAACCCCAGTTTTGAGGGCTGAGATTTTCAGAACATTACAGACTGTTAGGTCTGGTCTATACTACCCGCCTGAATCGGCGGGTAGAAATCGACCTCTCGGGGATCGATTTATCGCGTCCCATTGGGACGCGACAATCGATCCCCGAATCGGCGCTCTAACTCCACCAGCAGAGGTGGTAGTAAGCGCCGCCGACAAAAAGCCGCAGAAGTCGATTTTGCCGCCGTCCTCACAGCGGGGTAAGTCGGCTGCAATACGTCGAATTCAGCTACGCTATTCACGTAGCTGAATTTGCGTATCTTAAATCGACTCCCCGCTGTAGTGTAGATGTACCCTTAGCCACACTTACCTTCAATGGATGATGTGTAGCTAAACCCTCTGCACTGCTCTGAAGGTCTCTGCTGGAGATTGCAGCAAACCTTGCAAGTGCAGACTTACACCTCATACCCAAAGCCCTTTATAGTCAATGGAAATATGTCAGTTGGGCTTTGGATCAGCCCCTAGACATGATTTTGCTGGTGGCCCTAGAACAGATATGCCTTTTAAAGACCCAGCAATAGGAAGACTTTTAAGCCAACACTGACATGATGAGAAGACCGCTGCCTCTCTCCAGCTGCTAGTGATTCAGTACCAGGAGACCAGTGTGTGAACCAAAAGCATTTGGCTATAGCAGCTTCATGAGCTCCATTCCGGAAAGTGTTTGGAGAGTGAATGGTAGACCAGAAGGAAAGAGGAGTGAAAATAGTTAGTATCTTTATGAATTAATTATAAACCAGGACACTAGGGCTGCTTAATCTCTGAATAGCCTGACTGACTTCTATTCCACAGCTTACTGTATGAATGTGGGGGGAGGGGGACAATCAATAACTGTGTGCTGAATTTTACCCTCAGATACAACAGTGCAAATTCTATGTAGTTATTTGTGTCTGTTTTAGATTCACCATGAAATAATTCTTAACATGAACAAAGCAGCGTCTCAGATACCACAGTGATGAGAACAGTATGAAAGTCCATCTAAAAGAGACAGATATCTAATGGCAGCATTGTCCAGTGGCAAGGGATGGGATGAGGAGTCAAGACACCCAGGTTCTGCCAATGATCTGCTATGTGACGTTGGACAAGTCACTTCACCTCTCTGTGCCTTTGTTTCCCCATTTGCAAAATGGAGATAGTGAGATGGGGTGACATCCACTCCCATGCAGAGGGCCTGCAAAAGAACTAAGCACCATTCAAGTCCTACGTAAGCTGGGGTATGAAAACTTTCCCAAAATGCTCTGAAACAAAATTTGCAGAACAACAAAAAGGCTGAGGGGATATGGATTTATGAAAAAAGATTAAAAGGGCTAAATATACATTGACTAAACACTGATTAAGGGAGGCATGATAATCCCCAAATATTTGAAGGCTATAAACCCCAAGGACATAGAGGATTTATTTAGGGTAATAAATGGGGTATAGTTAGGCATGACCAGTGGAATGAAGTTAAAAAGAGGAAAAGTTTCCTGACCATGAGATGGATTATGAAACATAGTATTATCCTCCCATGGGGAGTGGTGGAAGCCAGTAACCTTGGACATCTAAAACTCGATCACACAAAGCATAAGTATGTGCAGGGTAGGCAATAATCCATCATGGGCAGAGGGCTAAACTGGAGGATTCATAGGTTTTAAGGCCAGAAGGGAGCATTAGATCATTTAATCTGATCTCCTGTATAACACAAGCCATAGAACTTCATCCAGTTACCCCTGTATTGAGCCCAATATCTTGTGTTTGGCTAAAGAATACCTTCCAGAAAGGCATTCAGTCTTGTTCTGAAGATATCAAGAGATGGAGAATCCACCACTTCCCTTGGTAGTTTGTTCCAATGGTTAATCCTCCTCACTGTTAAAATGTGTGCCTTCTTTCTCATTTGAATTTGCCTGGCTTTAACCTCCAGCTGCAGGGCTGAGACTGAGATTGTGATGCCTGATCCCAAGTCCTTTGAAGCTAATGGAAAGACACACATTGAGTTGAATGGACTTTCAGGCCCTTGATGAACACTATTTTCTGTTCACTCAAGTTGCTCTGGTAGTAAAGGTTCTGTGGGCAAGAAGCCTTTATATTGTCAGATGCCAGAGATGTAAAACAACTGCCCTAAATAGATTCATCTACCTGTAAATATAAAGGACTGCTTTGTTCCTGACCACCCATGGAGAGGGTGAAACGCGCACTCCCTACCTCATCCTGCCTAGTCATTAACCCTCCCCAGGTGATGAGGCAATGCAGCTGAACAAGCACCCAGAGAGGATAAGTTTAATATTGTTATAATGTAAAAATGTAGGAACACTGTGAACAATAATCTAAATAATAGAACAAAGAACACTACATCACTATAAAAACAACGAGGAATACTTGTGGCACCTTAGAGACTAACAATTTTATTTGGGCATAAGCTTTCGTGGGCTAAAACCCACTTCATCAGATGCATGGAGTGGAAAATACAGTAGGCAGGTATAAATACACAGTACATGAAAAGATGGGAGTTGCCTTACCAAGTTGGGGGTCAGTGCTAACGAAACAATTCAATTAAGGTGGAAGTGGGCTATTCTCAACAGTAGAATTCCAAGGGAGGAAAAATCACTTTTGTAGTGGTAATGAAGCCAATCTAATCAGGGTGGCCCATTTCAAACAGTTGTCAAGAAGGGGTGAATATCAACAGAGGGAAAATTACTTTTTGTAGTGACCCATCCACTCCCAGTCTTTATTCAAGCCTAATTTGATGGTGTCCAGTTTGCAAATTAATTCCAGTTCTGCAGTTTCTTGTGGGAGTCTGTTTTTTGAAGTTTTTTTGTTGAAGAATTGCCACTTTTAAGTCTGTTATTGAGTGTCCAGGGAGATTGAAGTGTTCTCCGACTGGTTTTTGAATGTTATAATTCTTGACGTCTGATTTGTGTCCATTTATTCTTTTGCATAGAGACTGTCTGGTTTGGCCAATGTGCATAGCAGAGGGGCACTGCTGGCACACGATGGTTGTTGTCAGACAGCCACTGGTGTGGTGCTCTGCTCTGTTCAATGTTGATATCAGTCGGCTGCGTGCGTGTGTTCCCTCTGTGTGCTGCCCCGGCTCTGCAGATCGCTAGCACAGCAGACCCTTAGAGAACCCCAATGACCACAGACTCTGATAAGGTACGAAGGCAACCGGCCAGGTTTATTCTCAAACGAAACACAATCTCTAGCTCCTCTGATTAGATGTCTGCTAGTACATATGTGCTCCCTGACAATGGACTGGCTCAGTCAGTGGCGGGACTCTCCACTGCCCCCTAGGCCAGACAAAGACACTGCCCCAGGGATGCATTCTTATACATAGGTACAAACAAATTACACATCACTCCTGACGTATTGAGGTGCAACCCCTCTACGTTGTAAGGTACAACCCTTCTACACAGTAAGTTGCCGCCTCTCACCTTGTACATGTTGGTTCGGAGCAGCATCAGCCCTTTCCTTGCCAGCTTCTGTGAGCATGGCCTGCCTCTGGCTCACAGCTTAACTTTGCTTTTTGTTAGCAAAGTCTTGACCATTATTTTAGTTCAGGCCTCAGGCTTCATACCGGGCCTCTGATACAAGGGTTTGTGTTTCAGGGCTTCATCTTACTACAATGGCATATATTACATTGGTAAATGTGCAGGTGAACAAGCCCCTGATGGTGTGGCTGATGTGGTTAGGTCCTATGATGATGTCCCTTGAATACATATGCGTACAGAGTTGGCAATGGGGTTTGTTGCAGGGATTGGTTTTTGGGCTAGTGTTTTTGTTGTGTGGTGTGTAGTTGCTGGTGAGTATTTGCTTCAAGTTGGGGGGCTGTCTGTAAGCGAGGACTGGCTTGTCTCCCAAAGTCTGTGAGAGTGAGGGATTGTCCTTCAGGATAGGTTGTAGATCCTTGATGATGTGCTGGAGAGGTTTTAGTTGGGGACTGAAGGTGATGGCTAGTGGCATTCTCTTACTTTCTTTGTTAGGCCTGTCCTGTAGTAACTGACTTCTGGGTACCCTTCTGGCTCTGTCAATCTGTTTCTTCACTTCACCAGGTAGGTATTGTAGTTTTAAGAACGCTTGATAAAGATCCTATAGGTGTTTGTCTCTGTCTGAAGGATTGGAGCAAATGCAATTGTATCTTAGAGCTTGGCTGTAGACAATGGATCCTGTGATGTGGTCTGGATGAAAGCTGGAAGCATGTAGGTAAGTATAGTGGTCAGTAGGTTTCCTGTATAAGGTGGTGTTTATGTGACCATCACTTATTTGTACTGTAGGTTCCAGGAAGTGGATCTCTTGTGTGGACTGGTCCAGGCTGAGGTTGATGGTAGGGTAGAAATTGTTAAAATCCTGGTGGAATTCCTCAAGGGCCTCTTTCCCATGAGTCCAGATGATGAAGATGTAGACTCATAGACTTATAGACTTTAAGGTCCGAAGGGACCATTATGATCATCTAGTCTGACCTCACGCATGATGCAGGCCACAAAAGCTGACCCACCCACTCCTAGAATAATTCTCTCCCTTGACTCAGCTGTTGAAGTCCCCAAATCATGATTTAAAGACTTCAAGTCGCAGAGAATCCTCCAGCAAGCAACCCCTGCCCCATGCTGCGGAGGAAGGCGAAAAACCTCCAGGGCCTCTGCCAATCTACCCTGGAGGAAAATTCCTTCCCGACCCCAAATATGGCGATCAGCTGAACCCTGAGCATGCGGGCAAGATTCTCCAGCCAGACCCTCCGGAAAAAGTTCTCTGTAGTAACTTTTAATATCCCATCATTGACCATTGTTACTAATTACCAGCGATGGCACGTTATTGACCTATTGACTAAAATCACGTTATCCCATCAAACCATCCCCTCCATAAACTTATCAAGCTTAATCTTAAAGCCAGAGAGGTCTTTCGCCCCCACTGTTTCCCTCGGAAGGCTGTTCCAGAACTTCACCCCTCTGATGGTTAGAAACCTTCGTCTAATTTCAAGCCTAAACTTCCCGACGGCCAGTTTATATCCATTTGTTCTCATGTCCACATTAGTACTGAGCTGAAATAATTCCTCTCCCTCTCTGGTATTTATCCCTCTGATATATTTAAAGAGAGCAATCATCTCCCCCCTCAGTCATCTTTTGGTTAAGGTAAACAAACCGAGCTCCTCGCGTCTCCTTTCATACGACAGGTTTTCCATTCCTCGGATCATCCTAGTGGCCCTTCTCTGTACCCGTTCCAGTTTGAATTCATCCTTTTTAAACATGGGAGACCAGAACTGCACACAGTACTCCAAATGAGGTCTCACCAGTGCCATGCATAATGGAACCAGCACCTCCTTATCCCTACTAGAAATACCTCGCCTAATGCATCCCAAGACCGCATTAGCTTTTTTCACGGCCATGTCACATTGCCGACTCATAGTCATCCTGTGATCAACCAGGACTCCGAGGTCCTTCTCCTCTTCCGTTACTTCCAACCGATGCATCCCCAGCTTATAACTAAAATTCTTGTTAGTCATTCCTAAATGCATAACCTTACACTTTTCACTATTAAATTTCATCCTATTACTATTACTCCAGTTTACAAGGTCATCCAAATCTCCCTGCAGGATATCCCGATCCTTCTCCAAATTGGCAATACCTCCCAACTTTGTGTCATCCGCAAACTTTATCAGCACACTCCTACATTCGGTTCCAAGGTCAGTAATAAATAGATTAAATAAAATCGGACCCAAAACCGAACCTTGAGGAACTCCACTGGTAACCTCCCTCCAACCTGACAGTTCACCTTTCAGTACGACCCGCTGCAGTCTCCCCTTTAACCAGTTCTTTATCCACCTCTGGATTTTCATATCGATCCCCATCTTTTCCAATTTAACCAATAATTCCTCATGCGGTACCAAACGCTTTGCTGAAATCGAGGTATATTAGATCCATCGCATTTCCTTTATCTAAAAAATCTGTTACTTTCTCAAAGAAAGAGATCAGGTTGGTTTGGCACGATCTACCTTTGGTAAAACACTGTTGTAATTTGTCCCAATTGGCATTGTCCTCAAGGTCCTTAACTACTTTCGCCTTCAAAATTTTTTCCAAGACCTTGCATATTACAGATGTTAAACTAACAGGCCTGTAGTTACCCGGGTCACTTTTTTCCCCTTCTTGAAAATAGGAACCACATTAGCTATTCTCCACTGAAACGGTACCACCCCCGAGTTTACCGATTCATTAAAAATTATCGCTAACGGGCTTGCAATTTCTCGCGCCAGTTCCTTTAATATTCTCGGATGAAGATCATCCGGTCCGCCCGATTTAGTCCCATTAAGCTGTTTGAGTTTGGCTTCTAACTCGGTTACGGTAATGTCAACTCCCCCTCCTTTATTCCCATCTGTCACGCTGCCACTATTCCTCCCACTCCTCCTTTGTCCAATGTCTTCGCCCCAGCTATATCTGTTCTTATCTCATCGTCCTCCCTCTCAATGTTATAATCTGGTGTGGAGATTAACTGGACATCTCCCAACCGTCTCCCCCAAATTCCTAGTTTAAAACTCTTTTGATGAGATGTGCCAGCCTCCCTCCCAGAAGTCTATTTCCTTCCCTACTTAGGTGAAGTCTGTCCCGTGAGAACAGTTTTCTGTCCCCGAAAGCCTCCCAGTGGCCATACATCCCAAAGCCCTCTTTATAGCACCACTCCCTTAGCCAACTATTTATCATCACACTCCTGTCACCCCTTTGCTGCCCTTCTCTAGGAACAATGTCATCAATGTAGTGCAAATAGAGTAGGGGCGTTAGGGGACAAGAACTGAGGAAGTGTTGTTCTAAGTCAGCCATAAAAATGTTAGCACACTGTGGAGTCATGCGGGTACCCATAGCAGTGCTGCTGACTTGAAGGTATAAATGGTCCCCAAATCTGAAATAGTTGTGGGTGAGGACAAAGTCACAAAGTTCAGCCCCCAGGTTTGCCATGACATTATCGGGGATACTGTTCCTGATGGCTTGTAGTCCATCTTTGTGTGGAATGTTGGTGTAGAGAGCTTCTACATCCATAGTGGCTAGGATGGTGTTTTATGGACGACCACCAATGGATTATAGTTTCCTCAGGAAGTCAGTTATGTCTCGAAGATAGATGGGAGTGCTGGTAGCGTAGGGCCTAAGGAGAGAGTCTACATAGCCAGACAATCCTGCTGTCAGGGTGCCAATGCCTGAGATGATGGAGTGTCTACAATTCCCAGGTTTATGGATTTTGGGTAACAGATAAAATATCCCTGGTCGGGGCTCTAAGGGTGTGTCTGTGTAGATTTGTTCTTGTGCTTCTTCAGGGAGTTTCTTGAGCAGATGGTGTCGTTTCTTTTGGTAACCCTCAGTGGGATCAGAGGGTAATGGCCTGTAGAATGTGGTGTCAGAGAGTTGCCTAGCAGCCTCTCATTCATATTCCGACTATCACTATGACACCCAGCAGCTTTACAACCTTCCTAGCACTCACATCAGTTCTTTTTCATCATTGCTTTCATGACCTACTTGGGGGAGAAGATTCTCAAAGAGTTGTTTAAGGGTTCCAAGGCATAACAGCCGTGAGGTACTGGAGCCTGCAGTTTCAATATTCCGAGGCAAAGGAATTGATTTTCCATCTCATGACCCTTCACTTTGAATTTCTTTCTTAACTTACAAGCAGCAGAAGATTTGAAGTGACGAGTTGGAGCAGGGGAAGGGCGGGGAATAGCGCACACAGACACACACTTACACATACATACACACCAACCATGATCAGGAACCACCATTAAGGGTGGGTAACCAGGAACTCTTTTATCGTTGTGAAATAAAAGATACAACTTACTCTGTCTGCCTTTGGTTTTGTTCTTTCTAGTTTTCTTTCTTCCACTGTTACAGGCCCAGAGGCATCAGCACCTGGTTTGGTGGCAGGGCTGGGTAAATAGGACAGTTCCAGGGGCCGGTTCAGCAGTGAGTCCAGACAGGATGTTTCCTTCCCCACTCCTTGGGCTGACCAGTCCCAGCCAGAATAGCTTGTCTTTTACCTAGATGCAGAACAGACGGGACTCCCACTGCTGCTCAACAGCTGATGGGTGAGAGAGTGATGGCCCAGCTACTGAGAAAAGTTGGGGTGAGGTTCTGTGGAGTGCTCTGTGTTGTGACCCTGAATGTGGGAGATGGGGAGCAAAGCAAGAGAGAAAGAGGAGACAAGAGGGAAGTGAAGAACGAGCCAAAGAGGAGGAGGTTCTGCTATAAGAGAAGAGGGGACATAAAGTAGACGAGGGAGGGCCAAGGGTCACAATAGGGGAAAAGGCACCAGGGAGGGCGAAGGAAGGTCAGAGGGGATGTTAGGGCTGAGCAGGCAGTGGCAGGGGAAGTCAGCCAGCATTCTCTTGAAGACTCCAGGAGGACAGTGGAGGCCTTTGTGACCTCTTCATGAAGACAAAAGTGGGTGGGGCTCCAGTGAGGCAGCTTGGGAGAGGCTGGGATCTTACATCTGCTTCTGGGCCTGGAGAAGAAATTAGATTTATGGAACTGGTTGGGTTGAAGCCTACAAGTTGGATTTGGATCCAAGGACCCACAAGATTTGGAAGTTTGGATCCAGAACTCCAGTTCAGGACCATTCTTAATTTTTGAAGTATTTTAAGATCCTCAGGTGAAAAGCACTTTAAATGTGCAAGTATTACGATAATGAATTTATAAGGGGACAAGTTCACCACTGACATCAACTAGTGCAACTCCACTGACATTAGTTGACTTTCACCTATTTGTCTGGGGTATATTTGGCCCAACAAGTCCAGCCTAGCAGAAGTGGGATACCACAGTACTGAACTCAGGGAGAAACTTGGTGCATTGTCAAAACTCTTTTAATGCTTGAAATTCCTTTCTGTTATTCTAACATGACATGTTGAATAGTCTTTTAATAGTGTGTTAGAAAAATCAAGAGTGGGAGACCCTTGTTTCTGACTTGAAAAAGCAAAATGGGTCCAATTTTCATTAAGTTCTCTTTCTGCCTGGACATTGGTGCAAATCCAGAGAATCACTTTGTTTTGAACACTACAGTTTTCAGATAAAATTTGTGATTAATCTGTGAACCGTTCTATGTATCTGTTGTATCCATGGGACTATAAAAGTGCCCTCTGGTGGCACGCTATGCTTAAAATTGATTTTTTTTTTTTAATTCAAAGATTCACTGCAACAGAGAATTGAAATGCTGACTGGTGTTGTGGGTCTAAATCCTAAGGGCCTTGTGTTTTTGTTATTAGTTCCTATGTTACTCCTGAAGTCAGATTTGGAGATCTACGTTCTCAACACTCAATTTACTATTTTTCAAAATAGCATCAAGCTAACAAAACCCTAGGATTCCATAGTGACAACCCAGAAGATCACTGCTATTCTTACTAGCTGCACCGTTGTATTTTATGGGGAATCTAGGGTGTTGCCATGGCAATGCCAAATCCTGAAGCTTCACTGCATTTTTGTTTTTAAAAACATTTCGTGTTTTGTGTTCATGGACAGGCAAATTCTGGAGAAATATACCACCAAAAATAGAGGCAAATTCTTCTCTTTTACTTTTTTCAAGTAGAAAAACATTAATACAAATTCATGTAGCCAACCACAACTCGCTTTTATCTAACTCCCAGTTGTGTCCCCCATATAAGTCACTTTTCTGATTATCTGGAGTTTGATTATTTTTTATGTTTCCCAAACATGTTAGATAAGTAAGATAATACTGTGTAGAACCCAGTAAGCCTGTTTTTTCTGAACTAATGGGCGCTAGCTTGATACGGACTAAGAAGATACACTCCACTCAAACGCTATATCCCTTCTGTACATTTTATACTCTACTCAAACATTCTCACACAATCACATAATCTCAATTCATTTCTTCATACAAGTCACAAATGGTAACGTAAGAAGTGTCCAAACACCTGCTGCTCCCCCTGAAGTGAATGCCGAATGCCAAGTGCTCAGCACCTCTCAAGATTCAGTGCAATAAAGTGTTAATATAGGAATTACCAAGGCAACACTGTAGATTTCTGGTACAACTCAGTCCCATAGGAAAAATCATAATGTAATTTTGCTAAAGTTACTAAAGCGATACTCAATTTCAGTGACTTTAGCTATCTCTTAATATGGGCATGACTGGCAAAGTTTTATTGCAATAACTAGAGATTTCTAATAAAATCCTTCCAATTTTTATGGTGATGAATTTTTATGTGGGATGTCAGAGCTTGCTATACAAATGCAAAGAACTTCCGATTCTGTTCAATATCTTCATCAATGATTTAGATAATGACATACAGAGTACACTTATAAAGTTTGCAGACGATACCAAGCTGGGAGAGGTTGCAGGGCTTTGGAGGATAGGATTAAAATTCAAAATGATATGAACAAACTGGAGAAATAGTCTGAAGTAAATATGATAAAATTCAATAAGGAAAAATGCAAAGTACTCCACTTAGGAAGGAACAGTCAGTTGCACACATACAAAATGGGAAATGACTGCCTAGAAAGGAGTACTGCAGAAACAGATCTGGAGGTTACAGTGGATCACAAGCTAAATAGGAGTCAACAGTGTAAATGTTGCAAAAAAAAAGCAAACATAATTTCTGGGATGTATTAGCAGGAGTGATTTAAGCAAGACACAAGAAGAAACGATTATTCACCTTCTTGTAACGGTTGTTCTTCGAGATGTGTTGTTCATGTCCATTCCAAGCAGGTGTGTGCGCGCGCGTGCATGCCAGCCAGAAGATTTTACTATAGCAGCGTCCATAGGGTCGGCTCCAGCGCCCCCTGGAGTTACGCCCCCTGGTGCTGTATATAGGGGCCAGCCGACCCTCCACCCCCTCAGTTCCTTCTTGCCGATACTCCGACAGAGGGGTAGGAGGGTGGGTATTGGAATGGACATGAACAACACATCTCGAAGAACAACTGTTACAAGAAGGTGAGTAACCGTTTCTTCTTCTTCGAGTGATTGTTCATGTCCATTCCAAGCAGGTGACTCACAATTCCGAGTCTAGGTGGTGGGGTCGGAGGTCACTGCAGACTGGAGGACTGCGCGGCCAAATGCAGCATCCTTTCTGGCTCGGTACGTGATGGCGTAGTGTGCCATAAAGGTGTGGATTGAGGACCAGGTGGCCACTCTACAAATTTCCTGCGTCGGGAAGTGGGCCAGGAGCGCGGCTGAAGAGGCCTGTGCTCTTGTGGAGTGGGCCGTGATAGGCGGGGCTGGTACATTGGCCCGACTGTAGCACTCCTGGATGCAGGTTCTGATCCAAGCTGAGATCCGCTGTGACGTGACCGGGAGCCCTTTCCTACTGTTGGCCACGGTGACAAAAAGTTGGGTCGACTTCCTGAAGGATCTCATCCTTTCAATATAGAATGCGAGAGCCCTGCAAACGTCCAGAGAATGCAGCCTGCGCTCCTTAGCCGAGGAGTGTGGTTTGGGATAAAACACAGGGAGAAAAATGTCTTGACCCATGTGAAATGTGGAAACCACCTTAGGCAGGAACGCTGGGTGCGGCCTGAGTTGGACCTTGTCCTTGTGGAGGACGGTGTATGAAGGTTCAGATGTTAGATACAGTTCCGATACTCTCCAGGCTGATGTGATAGCCACCAAGAACGCAACCTTATATGAGAGGTATAACAGCGAGTATGAAGCCAGCGGCTTGAATGGGGGCCCCGTGAGGACAGACAGGACCAAATTGAGGTCTCAAGCAGGGACAGGTTGACGGATGTGCAGGAACAATCTGTCAAGGCCCTTAAGGAATCGTCCAACGAGTGTGTTCGCAACACTGAGGTCCCCCCGTCTCCAGGGTGGAACGTGGAGATTACAGCAAGGTGTACTCAAACCGACAAGAGAGTTAGTCCCAGATGTCTCAGATGTAGCAAATAGTCCAATACGAGAGGGACCGGGGCGAGCAAGGAGGCCTGACCCTGTTGTGTGGCCCAGAGGGAGAAGCGCTTCCACTTGGCCAAGTACGTGGTCCTTGTTGAGGGCTTCCTGCTGCCCAACAGGACTGGTCTGACCTGATGAGAGCATCGTAACTCCACTGGTTTAGCCATGGAGTATCCAAGCTGTAAGGTGGAACGACTCCAGGTTCGGGTGAAGGAGGCGACCGTGATCCTGCGTGATCAAGTCCGGTAGTAGGGGCAACCTGAGTGGAACCCTCATAGACATGTGTAGGAGAGACGTGTACTAGTGCTGGTGCGGCCACGCAGGCGCTATCAGGATGAGTCGAGCGTGATACCTGCGGGCCTTGAGGATTACCCTGTGAATCAAGGGAATCGGGGGAAAGGCGTAAAAAAGCCCGTCCGCCCAAGATAGGAGAAAAGCGTCTGATAGGGACCCCTGACTACGTTCCATGAGGGAACAGAATTGATGACACTTCCTGTTCTCGTTGGAGGCAAACAAGTCCACCTGGGGATGACCCCAGAGTCGGAAAATTGAGAGAACTATATCCCAGTGGATAGACCACTCGTGGCTGAGGGCGTCCATGAGCGCGTTGTGCGTGCCCGGGAGGTAGGATGCTGTCAGGTGAATTACGTTCTGTACGCAAAAGTCCCATAATACGAGGGCCTCCTGGCAAAGGGGAGAGGAGCGAGCACCATCCTGTTTGTTGATATAAAACATCGTTGGAGTATTGTCTGTGAGGACAGAAACGCACCTGCCTGCCAGCTGGGACTTGAATGCTATGCATGCGAGGCGTACCGCTCGCAATTCCCTGACATTGATGTGCAGTGACAGATCCTCCCGCGACCAAAGACCTTGTGTTCTGAGGTGGCCCAGATGTGCACCCCATCCCTGATCCGATGCGTCCGGTACCAGGGACAGGGAGGGTTCGGGGTCCAGGAAATGAACTCCCGCACAGAACACCCGCGGGTCTAGCCACCATTGAAGGGAGTCCAACACCGGTGGAGGTAACGTCACCACTGATTCTAGGGAGTCCCAGACTGGCTGATAAACCCGTGCCAACCAAGATTGGAGTGGGCGCAGTCTGAGCCTGGCGTGTCTCACCATGCTGCCATGTGTCCTAGTAATTTGAGGCAGCTTCTTATTGTGGTGGGAGATTAACTTTGGAGGCCGAGAATCTGGCCTCTGGGAGATGTGCCCTGGCTTGTGTTGTGTCCAGAACTGCTCCTATGAATTTGATTTTTTGACTTGGAGACTTGGCCTCGTTGAGTAGGAGGCCGAGTGAGCGGAAGGTCTGCCTGATGAAGACCACCTGAGCCTCCATTAGTGCTTTGGTCCTGCCCTTGATGAGCCAATTGTCCAGGTAGGGAAATACCTGGATCCCGTGTCTGCGCAGGAAGGCTGCCACGACTGCCATGCACTTCGTGAAGACCCTTGGGGCTGCTGACAGACCAAAGGGCAGAACCGTAAACTGAAGATGAACAGTTGCCCACGAGAAACCTGAGGTAACGCCTGTGCTGAGCGATTATTGCGATATGGAAGTACGCATCCTTTAAGTTGAGGGCGGCATACCAGTTTCCTGGATCCATGGAAGGAATGATGGAGGACAGGGATACCATGCGGAACTTGAGTTTCCTCACAAACTTGTTGAGACGCCGCAAGTCCAGAATAGGTCTGAGGCCCCCTTTCGCTTTCGGAATTAGGAAATATCGAGAGTAGGAGCCCTTGCCCCGTAGCTCCTGCGGAACCTCCTCCACTGCCCCTGAAGCAAGAAGGGGCTGAACTTCTTGAAGTAGAAGTTGCTCATGAGAGGGGTCCCTGAAGAGGGACGGGGAGGGGGACTGGTGGGGCGGGAGGGAGGAGAACTGGATAGAATATCCCTCCTCTACCGTGCGCATCACCCAAGCATCCAATGTGTGTAGGCCTAAGGAGCGGAGGGTGGTCCACGAATCCTTTAGGCTATGTAGCCTCTTATCAGTCTTTTCTGAGAAGAGTGTGGGCCCTTCAAAGGGCAGGTCCTGGATCGTTTGTTGGACCTCATGAGGGAGGCCGGAAACTTGAAGCCAGGCCCCGTGCCTCATGACCACATCAGTCGCCAACGTGCGTGAGGCTGAATTGGCCGCGTCCAAGGCCGCCTGGAGGGAAGCACGGGTAATCAATCTTCCCTCTTCAACCAGGGCCGAAAACTCGGTTTGTGAGTCCTGTGGGAGGAGGTCCGTGAACCTAGACAAAGCCGAGCACGTGTTGTGTCCATATTGGCTCACTATGGCTTGCTGATTGGCAATGCGCAACTGCAGCCCCGCATTGAATATACCTTGCGCCCGAACAGGTCCAACTTCTTAGCCTCTCTATTTTTAGGAGTAGCCCCCTGGAAACCCTGGCATTCCCTCTGGTTGGCCGCATCTACCACTAGGGAGTCCGGTGGGGGGTGTATATAAAGATGTTCATACCCCTTGGTTGGAACAAAATATCGCCTTTCAGTCCTTTTGGCCGTAGGGGCCAATGAGGCTGGAGTTTGCCACAAGGTGCGGGTTGTGTCCGTAATGGTCTTTATGAGAGGTAGGGCTACCCTAGATGGACCTGACGGGGCCAGGATGTCAATCACGGGATCTGTGTCCACCTCGATCTGCTCAGTCTGTATCGAGAGGCTCTGGGCCGCTCGAGTAAGGAGCTGTTGGAGGATCCTATTGTCCTCTAGGGCCAGTGCCGCTGAAGTTCCCGCTACTGCCTCTTCCGGAGATGAAAAGGAAGATGTCCCATGCAGGGGCCCTTCATCTACCACGTCTCCCTCTGTGAGGGCCTGCGGCACACGGTACTCAGGCTGCACAGCCGGTGCGGGCTCAAGATGTAGCACCGCGGCCGGTACCGGGGTCGCCACTGAATGACGAGGAGTGCTGGATGGTGCCTGCACTGTTGGGAGCAAAGTCCCCATCGGTGCCGTTGTTTGACCAGGGGGTGCCGTGTCCCCTTGTGGCACATCCTGTCAGATGGCGGTGCCGGTGGTGGTGGCATTAGCGGCGGGGCCGCAGACATTGAGGAAACAGAAGCGGTTCGTGAGCGGGGCCCGTACGCCTGACCCACTGACTGATGATAGGCCCACGGCATCCAGAACAGCCACTGTGGGGGCGGTTGCCACTGCTGCTGCTGATGCCCCTGCGGTGGGTACGGGTGGGTACTCATACGCGAGGACGATCGCCTGCTCCTCGATCTGTTAGAGTGGTACGAGTCCGCGTCTGAGTCAGAAGTCTCTGAATATGAGGACATAGGGGGCGCGGTACCCACTGTTGCCGGAGGGCGTGCTTGCACCAGTGCCACTAACGTAGCGCGGCGTGGAGAACGCGGTGAGCGCATCGCCGGTTTGCCCCTAGAGTGGTAATGGGGCCGAGCGGTAGCCGGAGGTTCTCTGCACCGGTGCGGCGACACCGGCACCGGGAGGCTCAAGAGGTCTGATGCGGCCTCGAACGCCTCCAGCGTCGATGGGAGGCGCACCTCCTCCATCGTGTCCGGGGATCTATGCCTTTCCGGACTGAACCTTGACCTCTCTGGGGCGGGAGTCAACGGGATGGCCGGATGGGTCTGCGGCGCGAGTTGTCCTGTAACACTCGTGGATGGCGCCAGACCTTTAGAGTCCCGGTGGGGAGATTGTTCCCTCAGCGGCCTGTTCTTTTTAACCGGCACTGGCGATGGAAAGCGGCGTCTTGTAGAAGATGGTTTCTTATGCGCTGACTCTCTCCGGTGCCGGGGTTTCGGGGCCTTGGCCTCACGATTTATCTCCATTGTCGGAGCACTGCGCACCCAGGATGAAGTGCTGGGTGCCGGCTCAGAAGGCCCAAGATCCAATTGCGGCCGCAGTGCTGCCTCCATTAGGAGGACTTTAAGTCTCTGCTCTCTATCTTTGAGAGTCCTGGGGCGAAAAGCCCTGCAGATGGGCACCTATCCCTTTGATGGGTCTCTCCGAGGCACCGTAAGCACGAAGAGTGCGGGTCACTCTTTGGCATAAATTTCCCGCAGTCCCGGCAGAGTTTGAACCCTGGGGACCCGGGCATGCCCCAGTGGGGCGACGAAAAATTGGGGAAAACCCCCCCCAACTAATCTAACTAGCTAACACTAAACAACAAACTAACTATTTACAACAACTACAGAACACTGCCACGATTGCTGAAGATCAAGCGAAGTTCCAGCTAGCCGTCACCGGCGGTAAGAAGGAACTGAGGGGGTGGGGGGTCGGCTGGCCACTATATACAGCGCCATGAGGGCGCCACTCCAGGGGGCGCCGGAGCTGACCCTACGGATGCTGCTATAGTAAAATCTTCCGGCTGGCGTGCACGTGGCGCGCACACACCTGCTTGGAATGGACATGAACAATCAGTCGAGGAAGAAGTAATTCTTCTGCTCTACTCCACACTGATTAGGCCTCAACTGGAGTACTGTGTCCAGTTCTGGGTGCCATATTTCAGGAAAGATGTGGATAAACTGGAGAAAGTCCAGAGAAGCACAACAAAAATGATTAAAGGTCTAGAAAACATGACCTATGAAGGAAGATTGAAAAATTGGGTTTGTTTAGTCTGAAGAAAAGATTGAGAGGGGACATGATAACAGTTTCAAGTACATAAAAGGTTGTTACAAGGAGGAGGGAGGTAAATTGTTCTGGGGTTAGGACAAGAAGCAATGGGCTTAAATTGCAGCATGGGCAGTTTAGGTTGGACATTAGGAAAAACTTCCTAACTGTTAGGGTAGTTAAGCACTGAAATAAATTGCCTAGGGAGGTTGTGGAATCTCTGTCATTGGAGAGTTTAAAGAACAGGTTAGACAAACACTTGTCAGAGATGGTCTAGATCAGTGGTTCTCAAAGCCGGTCCGCCGCTTGTTCAAGGAAAGCCCCTGGCAGGCTGGCCGGTTTGTTTACCTGCTGTGTCCGCAGGTTCGGCCGATCGTGGCTCCCACTGGCCGCGGTTCGCCGCTCCAGGCCAATGGGGGCTGCGGGAAGGGTGGCCAGCCCATCCCTCGGCCCGTGCCGCTTTCTGCAGCCCTCATTGGCCTGGAGCGGCGAACCGCGGCCAGTGGGAGCTGGCCAGCGATCAGCTGAACCTGCGAACGCGGCAGGGAAACAAAGCGGCCTGGCCTGCCAGGGGCTTTCCCTGAACAAGCGCGGACCGGCTTTGAGAACCACTGGTCTAGATAATACTTAGTCCTGCCAAGAGTGCAGGGGACTGGACTAGATGACCTCTTGAGGTCCCTTCCAGTCCTACGATCTGTGATTCTATTACTGTACATGAAGCAGTGTAGTCTGGTGGCTAGAGTAGGACAACTGGGAATCAGGATTCCTCAGTTCCATAATCTGAGTTTTGCCACTTACTCATGTCAATGTGTCTAAGAGTAGATAAAGAGACCAGTCCTCAGCTGGTGTCATTCAGTGTGGCTCTGTTGATTTTAGTGGAGCAATGCTGATTTACATCAAGGGAGGACCCAGCTCACTCTGGGTTTAGAATGCTTTTATATCACGCCTATCAGTGGCAACTAAGGATCCTAAAGCAAATTGAGACATTTTGGCAGATGGATCCCCTATTTAGGGTTTTTCCAAGGCTTTTATCTAAGCACTGACACCTTTTACAAATAGCACAGAGTGAGTCCTAGCTGGCAGTATACTCACAGCCTCCCTTGATCCTGGTGGGCATGTTTGGGTGGGTTTATTTTCCTTCTTTTTTTTTCTCTGTCTCTATTGATAGCCCCAGTTGAAATAGGGCAGGATCCCTTCTCCACTTTGGGAGTAAAGGGAGGCCAAAGCTGTTGGATCCTTGCTGGTGGGAAAGGCAGCAGGCATTCTTCCTCCCCTCTCTGGGCATTGCTTTACTATGGAGTTTCCTCTATTTGAAATGCTAATGATCACCCTTTGAATGGGAATCAGGATTGTAACAGGACCCAGTGGGAGGTCAGTAGCATTTTTTTTTTTTTTTTTGGTATATGTACATTTGGGATCAACACTCCAGGGCTAAGGCTAATGATAATACAGGCTGGAGCAGCTCAAACTTCCTTACACTTCTCCATTGTGACTTCAACACCTTTGCTATTTCTGTTTTGGACCACTTATGAGGAGACACTACTACCATTTGTGCTCGCTTTGTGATAAGGACAATTGTCCACTAGGGACCACCAAACTTACTTATTTTGTCTTTTATTCTTGTTGTAAAGCAATTTCTACTGCAGAAACAGAGTGGGATTTTGCCATATGAGATGCATCCAGTTTGGGTTTTTACTTTCCAGTCAATTATCAGTACAATACCCTGATTAGGTCTGTGAACTGTAGCTCCCATGAGTAATTTACTTAGTCTATTACTCAATTTTGTTTGTGACCTAAGTGCCACTTGAAGCCAGGTGTCCAGAGATAAAAGGCAAATGCATTGACCCAATGCACAGTGCTACGGACAATACTCTCCTGCATAACTGGAATTCTTATCACTGGTACTCAGTGAAATTGTTGATTACAGTGAGGATCCATTGTTATTAGATGAGTTATAAGACCTCAATACTCTCCTTTAGTAGCTATATTTTTCTAAAATAGCCGAACAACGAGCCTACATTAAGGACTTACTATATACACATTTCAGGCCCAAATATATTTTGGGGCTACTAGATATTTCAGTTTAAAAGTCATTTTTATATAAATTAACATATTCAGAGGAGATTTTAGGGCATGGATTTGGAATCCACATGCAGGGCACAGGCATCTCTACCTAACTCCAGTAGTGCTTGTGGGTTCTGCAGAGGAGACTCAGTCAGGACTTTAAGAAGATCAGGCTACATCATTTATTATAGATTCAGCTCAGCAACTCAGGCCTTGGCTACACTTACCCGCTAGTTCGACGGCTGGAAATCGAACTTCTGGGTTCGACTTATCGCGTCTAGTCTGGACGTGATAAGTCGAACCCGGAAGTGCTCGCCGTCGACTGCGGTACTCCAGCTCGCCGAGAGGAGTACCGCGGAGTCGACGGGGGAGCCTGCCTGCCGAGTGTGGACCAAGGTAAGTTCGAACTAATTCGAACTAAGGTACTTCGAACTTCAGCTACGTTATTCACGTAGCTGAAGTTGCGTACCTTAGTTCGAATTAGGGGGGTAGTGTAGACCAAGCCTCAGAGGCTGGTGTTCCTGGTTAGCCGTCTGTCTGAGAACTGCCCACAGCCCTGCCTAATATCTATTCCATTCAGCTAAGGTGGGTACAGCCCTTAAAGAGACATATCCTCACACACCACATAAGGGGAGGGAGGCAAGAGCAGCAGCACTGTGAGGACAATGAATTGCTATGCTGTGCATGGATTTGAGAGCAGAGGCTGACTTGGCTTGTTCAAAGTCCTTGCTAGGCCCTTTGCATACTGGGGTAGTGATTTATCAGGTCTCAGCCTTACATTGTATACTGGGGTAATCTCAAACTTATTTCTTTCCTAGTACGCCTGCTGTGTTTTACATGGTTTCTAATGGTCATTTCATAGACCTTGTGGTATGGTAGGAAAACAGACTATATTGAAAAGGAAGCATGGTTGAGTCATTCCTATACAGGACATCGAATTTTAGCCCTAACTCTGTCATTATCCTTCTGTGGTCTTGAACAAGTCACTTAACCTCTTATTGCCTCGGTTTCCACATCTATAAAATAGGAATAATAATAATCATAATACTTGCCTCAGTCCACTCTGTGAAGTGGGTTTAATTTATTGATATGTGGATGGAAGTAAACTGAGTATCTTCAGAAACAAGACATTGAAGAAGTGCAAAATATTAATACATGGCAAACTTCTGTAACTTCATTAAAGCTAATAATCCTGACAATTAACAGGTTAAATTCTATTGTCCATGAAAAATAAAAACGGTCTTTTTTTAAAAAAGTGTGAAAATCAGTAAGAAAATCCCATTAAAGCTGTTTAGCTTTTTTTAAAAGCTAACTGTGACAAACAGCTATATCAGGAATATCTACTTCATAAACCTTACCTTGGTGTCATTCATTGTTTGGTTTTATTATTTGTAGTAGGAAAACAAATTAAAAACATACAAGCCACTTGAAAACCTGACAACAAAAAAACATTTAAACCTGATTTTTGAAAAATAAGCAGGCGCATTTGGAACTTGGGTATTATAATGTTTCATGAGCCAAGGCATTAAATAGCTGTATCTAGAGACAATTAACTACTGCTTATACATGTTACTTCTTTAAAAACAAAGAGGATAGTGTTTTGTAGTAGCAACACAGTTCGGTCCTCATCCATTATCTGGGATTCTGTTGTATCTCCAGATTCAGTTCCCCCATCAGCGGGGGACTGTGGAAGCTTCCAGGACAGTGGAACCATAGCTAACGAGAGGCACATGGAGAAATTGACTTTATGCCAGCTCTTCATAGTCTTATCAGAGACGGGAGTTTAGAGACAGGCTGGAAGAAAGTCACTGGGCACAATTCTGCATTGCTCTATGACCTCTGTATACTACCAGAGCAGCTTGAAGCTGAAACATTTTTGGGCTGTATAAGTAGGGGCATTGCCAGCAGATCGAGGGACGTGATCATTCCCCTCTATTCGACATTAGTGAGGCCTCATCTGGAGTATTGTGTCCAGTTTTGGGCCCCACACTACAAGAAGGATATGGAAAAATTGGAAAAGCCCAGCGGAGGGCAACAAAAATGATTAGGGGGCTGGAACACATGACTTATGAGGAGAGGCTGAGGGAACTGGGATTGTTTAGTCTGCAGAAGAGAAGAATGAGGGGGGATTTGATAGCTGCTTTCAACTACCTGAAAGGGGGTTCCAAAGAGGATAGATCTAGACTGTTCTCAGTCATACCTGATGACAGAACAAGGAGTAATGGTCTCAAGTTGCAGTTGGGGAGGTTTAGGTTGGATAATAGGAAAAACTTTTTCACTAGGAGGGTGGTGAAGCACTGGAATGGGTTACCTAGGGAGGTGGTGGAATCTCCTTCCTTAGAGGTTTTTAAGGTCAGGCTTGACAAAGCCCTGGCTGGGATGATTTAGTTGGGAATTGGTCCTGCTTTGAGCAGGGAGTTGGACTAGATGACCTCCTGAGGTCCCTTCCAACCCTGTTAGTCTATGATCTAACCACCTTGTTAGATTCCTGATGTAGGGTGACTTTCCTGAGTGGCATGACCAGCAGAAAAGGGGCATAGCCAGGGCATTGCTGCACTCTAGCTACCCTTAAGGCTGCTCTAGCTTGTGCCAGGGGCTTGCTCCAGAATAAAGGGAGGTGTAAAGGTGGCATAACGCCGCCACGTTTCAGCTCCTGCTCCAAGCAGACTTGTCTGGAACTGAAGACAACTGGGCTTACTGTGCCCATGGCCACATATATCCAGCAGCCCCAACTCCTGAGGAAGGCAGTTTGCTGGGGTAATGACAGCCACACTGAGCTGCCCTGTGCCCTTCTCACAGCTTGCCAGGGATAGTCCACAGCTCCCACTAAGCTCCCTGCCCATAGTCTGTTTAGAGCATGTGCATGCTGGTGACTTTCCACCCAAAGTGAAAAGCTGTCATGTAGGTAAATACAGGCTTTTGCAAAGGTGAAGTGAGTGGTACAGTAAACCCAATGCCATCAAAGCTGCTGACTTTATATCAGTGGGCAGTTCTGATGCTGATCACAATCAAGCCTAGTATAAGGACCATCTCTGTTCAAACTTTTAAAGAGGAAAAAGCCTCATTGGTCTGGCCACAGCCAATGGCACAAATACAAATATTTAATGTGGTCAGTGACAAATAGTCTATACCTTCGCACATAGTACTTCAAGAGTTACCAGCAAGGAGAATTTAAGCACAGCTCAGTGCTCTTCCGGGACTGGAAAGGACAGAAAGGTTGTGTTGAAAAATCCCTTGGCAGCGGAAACAAACACTGACAGTCCCCCTGTAACAGGACTTGCTAACAATTAAAGAAGGATTACAAGGTTTTTCAGCCCAGTGTGCAAGCAGTTTAGTAACAGGTGCTGTAAGCAAGTCCCTTTATGCTACGTTAAGATTCTATCCAAAAAATGCT
Organism: Trachemys scripta elegans; assembly: GCF_013100865.1. Lineage (NCBI taxonomy): Eukaryota > Metazoa > Chordata > Testudines > Emydidae > Trachemys > Trachemys scripta. Next base: position 25,195,661 of record NC_048307.1, on the reverse strand, counting down.
GCTTTAAGCACAACCAGTAAACTCAACTGGTCAGAACAAAAGGAGGCAGGATAACGAACTGTCCGACACATTTGGAGTCACATCAATCTCTCAAGTTACAAAGCAAATCAAAGCCCAGTTCTTTGAGAGAGCTAAAAATATGTGCTTGGACTTGCAGCTGTAAAGCTGTGCCATAAATAAAGGCTGCTAGGCTCTTTTAATTATGAGCTGACTCGTTATGCACCCTTGCTGAGGAAGATAGGCCAGGTTGCTGCCCCCTATGCTGTGGCAACATGGTTTGAGATGAATGGAACCCACCTGTGTAAGAGGCGGAACTCATGGGGTTTGATGCTTCTTGCTTCAACTTGGGATCTCATGACTGGCAGCAAATGGAAGGGGAACAAATGGCCACTGTACTTACAGAAAAAAGCGAGATTGTGGCCAGGTAGAGGTTGAGTTCCTCCAGCATTGCTGACTCTTGTGAGTTTATCGTGAGACTCACAATATTTGATGTTTTTCTCTTAAAGCCTCAGTTCCTGGAGTCATATGAGTATGCAAGAATCTCAGCTTGCATTTCAAATAATTCCATTTCTAGCCCTCCTGGGTGCAGAGTAAAGCTTGAAAATGTGACCCCTCAGAAAAGGACACCCAAAATGTCTTGATTCTTAAAGGACTCAAGCTTTTTTAAAGACAATCATGATTTGATGGGGCTCTGACTCCTGAGTTTAAAATGCTTAGGTTTGGAAATGCCACTCCCCTGCCTGCATGAGGGATAGCCAGAAAGGCAGCCCCTGCACTCAGGGCTTGGGAGCTGCTACCAAGTTGCTCCCCACCTCTCCAAGTAGAAAGCTGTCAGAAAGTGCATGGGGAACAGTGGGGAGGGGTGAAGAGTACAGCCATGGCCAGGAACAAGCCAGCAGGGGGGTTGTGGTGGGGAGGTGAGGACGAGTATGCTGCGTCCCTTAGAGAGGTGGACAGACAACCAGCAAGCTAACACCGTGCCAGCTGGTGCTCCCCCTGGAGTAGGGCAGCTCTGCATAGTCACTTCCCATTGGCTTTGTATTAAGAGTATGGGTTAGTCGGGGTTCTCAAACTTCATTGCACCACGATCCCCTTCTAACAACAAAAATTACTACACAGCCCCAAGAGGCGGGACCGAAGTCTAAGCCACCATTAAAATGGGGTTGTGACCCACTTTGGGGTCCCGATCCACAGTTTGAGAACTGCTGGGCTAGATCATGCTATGGTGCTGGTGGGTATGTGCTGAAATGGTCCATGCAGGCTTGTGAAGGTGTTTACATACATTGCAGGTTTATCATTTTAAAGATACAGCAAGGGTTTGGCATTATAAAGTTTATCAGTAGGTTTAAACTGTTTGTACAGAATCTACAATATTTCTGAGGGTTACATTCTTTTTATTAAAACAACAAAGAGTCTGGTGGCACCTTAAAGATTAACAGATTTATTTGGGCATAAGCTTTCGTGGGTAAAAACCTCACTTCTTCAGATGCATAGAGTGAAAGTTACAGAGTGTGTAACTTTCACTCTATGCATCTGAAGAAGTGAGGTTTTTACCCACGAAAGCTTATGCCCAAATAAATCTGTTAATCTTTAAGGTGCCACCAGACTCTTTGTTGTTTTAATAAAAAAACCAACACTAATAGGACCAAAAATAATGCCACAACAGCTAAACAACAGAGTTAGAGTGGCAAAAAGACATCCTTTAAAAATCGGAAGTCAAATCGTAGTGAGAATAATAGAAAAGGAGCATAAATTATGAGGAGTCAAATGTAAAATTATACTAAGCAGGCCAAGAAAGAATTGAAGAGCAAGTAGTTAAAGACGCAAAGACTAACAGCAAAAATGTTTCAAGTACATCAGAAGTAGGAAGCCTGCAAAACAATCAGCACCCAAGGAAGAGAAGGCNTAACAGATTTATTTGGGCATAAGCTTTCGTGGGTAAAAACCTCACTTCTTCAGATGCATAGAGTGAAAGTTACACACTCTGTAACTTTCACTCTATGCATCTGAAGAAGTGAGGTTTTTACCCACGAAAGCTTATGCCCAAATAAATCTGTTAGTCTTTAAGGTGCCACCAGATTCCTTGTTGTTTTTGTAGATACAGACTAACACGGCTACCCCCTGATATTTGATTCTTTTTATTCCTTTCCAATGAAGCAACTCTCAATACAGACATGCTTGTGATACCAGCTGGAGTCAGTATTAGTTTACTGTACATCACCCAGCAGTGTTTCAGGCAGCTCTGTGCACGCTGATTTCATAGCTACAAGGAAATACTGAAGGGTAGACTCTAAACACTCACTGTTAAATCTTTCTGCAGCCAAATGTTAGATGAGATGCTGAAATGCTGTGTGCTACATAGAGGAGATGTCTCCTATATTGCAAGAAGGAATTGTATGCGTTTCATGGATAGCTAGAACTCTTGCAGCAGATTGTATATTTTGGAACTGGCCCCTGGTGTTTTGATGGCCAGCCACTGAAAGCCCGTTGTATTTCCAAGATAGCTTAACATGAGCACTGCCTGTGACTGACCTTATTGTAATATTACAGCATCTAATTACAAGATAGTGAGACTAGAAAGAGGAGCAGACTCCTCAGTTCACTTTGTACTTTTGGAAACAAACAACATTTCCCCAGGTTTCAGAGTGGTAGCCGTGTTAGTCTGTATCAGCAAAAGGCGTCCTTGTGGCATCTTGGAAACTAACAAATTTATTTGGGCATAAGCTTTCGTGGGCTAGAGCCCACTTCATCAGATTCATGAAGTGAAAAATACAGGAGCAGGTATAAATACATGAAAGGATGGGGGTTGCTTTATCAAGTGTGAGGTCAGTCTAATGAGATAACTCAATTAACAGCAGGATACCAAGTGAGGAAAAATAACGTTTGAAGTAGAGAGTGGCCCATTACAGACAGTTCACAAGAAGGTGTGAGTAACAGTAAGGAGAAATTAGTAATGGGGAAATTAAGTTTAGGTTTTCTAATGACCCAACCATTCCCAGTCTTTATTCAGGCCTAATCTGATGGTATCCAGTTTGCAAATTAATTCCAGTTCTGCAGTTTCACGTTGGAGTGACCAGAGATATTGAAGTGTTCTCCTACTGGTTTTTGAATGTTATGATTCCTGATGTCAGATCTGTGTCCATTTATTCTTTTGCGTAGAGACTGTCCGGTTTGGCCAATGTACATGGCAGAGGGGCATTGCTGGCACATGATGGCATATATCACATTGGTAGATGTGTAGGTGAATGAGCCCCGGATGGTGTGGCTGATGTAGTTAGGTCCTATGATGGTGTCCCTTAAATAGATATGTGGACAGAGTTGGCACCGGGGTTTGTAGCAGGGTTTAGTTTCTGGGTTGGTGTTTTTGTTGTGTGGTGTGTAGTTGCTGGTAAGTATTTGTTTCGGCTGGGGGGCTGTCTGTAGGCGAGGACTGGCCTGTCTCCCAAGGTCTGTGAGAGTGAGGGATTGTCCTTCAGGATAGGTTGTAGATCCTTGATGATGCACTGGAGAGGTTTTAGTTGTGGGCTGTAAGTGACGGCTAGTGGTGTTCTGTTACTTTCTTTGTTGGGCCTGTCGTGTAGTAGGTGACTTTACGGAGTCCTTCTGGCTCTGTCAATCTGTTTCTTCACTTCACCAGGTGGGTACTGCAGTTTTAAGAATGCTTGATAGAGATTCTGTAGATGTTTGTCTCTGTCTGAGGGATCGGAGCAAATGCGGTTGTATCTTAGAGCTGTGATGTGGTCTGGATGGAAGCTGGAGGCATGTAGATAAGTATAGTGTTCTGTAGTTTCCGGGATAGTAAGGTAAGATTCATGAAACAGTTTTCCCATCCAGTGAGAATTTTCAAGAATTTGAAACTTTCACATCCTGAATCGGGACAAAATCTCAAATTTTAATTAATAAAAAATTGAAAAATATCAGATTGTATCAGATGTTTCATTTCAATTGTTTATTATAAAGTAAGTTAAATTTCTAAACAAAAAGTCATTTTGATTTGAAAAACTTAATTTTTTAATTTTGAAAATGTCAAATTGGGATGTTTTGACAATTTAAATTAAAAAAAACCCTTTCAAAATGAGAAATTCATCAAAAAAATCAACCCTTTGCTGTAAATAATTTTGGCTTTGATGAATTGGCATTTTCCAATGAAAGAACATTTCAGCAAAAAAAGTCTGATTAGCTCTATACTTGAAGCTAACCTATGCAATGCATACCATAGCACTATGCTGCTCTTACAGGAACACACATGGAACTGCAGACCTGTGTGCCAATAAAAGTCAACGTGAAATAATTGACACAAACTGAAGCTGCACTAGAAATCAATGCCTTCGTGCATATCTTGAAAGAATTTCAACCCAAAGAAAACAACTAGACCCATATGCTTGCCTGCATATTTATACCTGCCTCTGGAAATTTCCACTACATGCATCCGACGAAGTGGGTATTCACCCATGAAAGCTTATGCTCCAATACGTCTGTTAGTCTATAAGGTGCCACAGGACTCTTTGTCACTTTTTACAGATCCAGACTAACACGGCTACCCCTCTGAAACTAGACCCAGCAATCCAAAATAATAACATCTGGACAGAACACTTTCAAGACTTCTACAAATGAACCGTTTACTTCTCCTATAAACCTAATGTATCATAGGGAAACACCCTCCCATCCACAAAATTACACTTGAAAACATCTCTCTCATGTGGCCCTCAAATCACTCATTTTAGTTAAAAGTTATAAATTAATGGAGATATCCTATCTCCTAGAACTGGAAGGGACCTTGAAAGGTCATCGAGTCCAGCCCCCTGCCTTCACTAGCAGGACCAAGTACTGTTTTTGCCCCAGACCCCTAGGTGGCCCCCTCAAGGATTGAACTCACAACCCTGGGTTTAGCAGGCCAATGCTCAAACCACTGAGCTATCCCTCCCCCCTGTATATATATTTTTATCTATACATCCCATAAAAATGTGGTGTCCCCTCCCTTTCAATGTTGAAAGTTGTTTACATCAAAAATAAAGAATTGTGAAACTGAGGTCAGAGAAAGATTATTTATACTGAAGGAAGGAATCTCACAGCATTTTAAGTTTCCTGCATGAATAATGTTTCTCTCTCATTTTGAGACTCTGTCAAATATCTGGGGCTTGGAGAGCTGAAAGCGGTTCTTCTAGTACCTATCTATATTAGATACTAATATGGCCCCCGTCACCGTGATGTCTGAGTGCTGATATGTATTTATCCTCACAGCACCCCTCTGAAACAGGGAAGTACTATTATCACATTTTACAGATGAGGGAAGGGAGGAAGAGAAGCTAACTGGTTACACAAGAAGTCTGTGGTGAAACAGGGGATTAAACCCAGGTCTCCTAAGTCCCAGACTAGTGCCCTAACCACTAGACAATCCTTCCACTTTAATTTCCTGAAAATGTCATTAGAAGCTACCACTCCCTCCCACCCCCAATGATAGCCCAGAAACCTATGGAAAATCTTCAGAAACCCACATTCAGAAAAATCATCTGGCCTAGATAATGTATCAAATAGAAGACAGAAACACCGGAGTGTGTATAGCGAGGATTTGACCCAAAGGTTGTGAAAAACAGAGCAGAATAGAAGTAGCTAGTGAATCAAATTACAGCACACTGAAAAAATCAAAATAGTGCAGTTAAGTACCATCATCCATATCTACAAAAGGCATTACAATTTTCACACTTTGGAGAAAGAGATTGCAAATGGGAATGTAAAACAGTCAACATGAATCCATCCTTGTGACAATGAGGATAGGAAATGGTCCTGCTTCACTCATTACAATTTCATGTTATAATCTTGTCCATCTTGGATGCCAGACCAGACTACTTACTGGACAAAAAGCATTCTTCTCTAAGCACCGCCCTTCCCTCCCCTTTTGCAGCATTTCACTTTTTAAGTGAGTTTTATTGATAACTTCAGACACAGCAGCGGCTCCAGGCACCAGCGCTCCAAACGCATGCCTGGGGCAGCAAACCGCAGGGCGCGCCCTGCCGGTCCTGCGAGGGCGGCAGTCAGGCTGCCTCTGGTGGCATGCCTGCGGGAGGTCCGCCGGTCCCGTGGCTTCGGCGGCAATTCGACGGCGGGTACGCCGAAGCTGCGGGACCGGCGGACCTCCCGCAGGCATGCCGCCGAATCCGCCGGACCAGGGACCCCCCACAGGCATGCCGCTGAAGGCAGCCTGCCTGCTGTGCTTGGGGCGGCAAAAAAGCTAGAGCCGCCCCTGTTCAGACATCGTCTGAATATGCTCTTTGTTTTCAGTTATACTATGCATAATCTTTCTGGTTTTAATTCTTCCAAGCTTCTGAAACAAAAGTGACATAAAAGATGATGGTCACTGAGGAATAGGAACAGTACCTTCCCTCTGGATGTATAAATTGGTCTTACTGGAATGCATTATGCTGCTTTTAATTAGCAAAATTCATAAGTTATTTTAAAATATGGTGTTTTTATTCAAAGACCACATAGGTGTTTATTCAGGTTGTTTATATAATGCAGGTTTTATTTTCCCAGGGAAGTCATTTTCCCTGACTGCCAAAACACACTCTGCATTTCTATAATAACTTTCATCCAATAATCTCAAAGCACTTTACAAACACTAATAAAGCATCACAACCCCTTTCCTGAGTCCCTGATTTAACCACCAGAGCTCATTATCACACTCGTTGACCCCCAACTATGTTTATTAAATTGCAAGGAGTGGGAGTGGACCAAGTACCTATGTTGAGAGTTAATTAAAATTAATGTTCCCCATCTCTCTACAAAACCAGGTCCAGTTCTTTTCACTTCACCATCCTTTTCAACTTGAAATAAGGAAAACAGAGGTTTTCTAAGCAGAATTCTCACTTACATTACAGGGACTTTTCAGAGAAGAGCCAGTGTAGAACACGGTCTGTTTAAATGACTAGTTTGGGTTATTTATTTGTGTGTGTACATGTAGACTCCTGCACCAGCACTTTTAATTGTCTCTGACGTGGCAGGAAAGAGTCTAGGAATGAGGTTGATTATTTAACATGTTCTTCCTGTAATGGCTAGCTTAGCAGCAACAGAGCTCAACACATTGTGGGTTTTACATAGACAGTGGTGATTTTTCTCATTTGTAAACAATGGAGCAATGCATTTTTTAAAAAATAAATACTTATAATCAGAGATGGGTCTGACCCAAATCATGGATCAGAGCAATTTTGGGAAAGGGTTTTGAATCTGAACTATATTTCAAGGGTGACCCCAAAGGACTTCTATAATTAACTTTCAAAAAACCAGCCAACCAACACCAAACATTGTTCTTAAGTCTAAAGAAGTTAATTGCATAAAAACAAATAAACATGGGTCAGAGTTAAGGTTATTTTTAGCTCCTAAATGTCTTACAGGGGAACTGATATTTCACATTTAAACAGTAAATAGCATTTTTAGTAAATAATTGTTACTAGAGAAGAACATTCTCTATGGAATTTAACAGGAACTTGCATAGTGTTGTCAATTTGTGGTAAAATCTTATTTATGGATTTTACAATGTGTAGATGTATTACGTTGCTATTTCAGAATGTTTCAGTGACAGAAGAGTAATGTTTAGTTAGGGTCATAGTTAAGGTTATGATGGACTCATTTCTTTGTACTGTGCTTGATAAGAAAAGAATCAAGTATATTGAGTGGTCAGTGTAAGATTAATTACTTGTTGAACTATTAATTTTCATACTTTTAAGTGCTTGTGATAAGTGATAAGTCACATTGCAACTTAGGAAGTATCAGAGGGGTAGCCGTGTTAGTCTGAATCTGTAAAAAGCAACAGAGGGTCCTGTGGCACCTTTAAGACTAACAGAAGTATTTTGCTCCAATACTTCTGTTAGTCTTAAAGGTGCCACAGGACCCTCTGTAACTTAGGAAGTGTAACTGGTTTTGAAACAAAGTATTTTGTCTTTGAAATTTCCAAAGATGATTTGCTTTACTCTCTCTCTCTCTCTCTCTCTTTTTAAATGTAGATAAATGGGTTGGGGGCAGGAGGGAATTGTGGGGGTTTTAAATTAAAGGAGAGAGAATTACTAGCCTAGCTAAGAATGACTAGAAATCACTTCAAAGCTACTGTGGGAGTATGGATATTAAATCATAGAAATAACCATAGGGAAAATGCACTGTCTACAAGCATTGGTTGTATAGGTACAGGGAAGTCCTCATGGTGTACTTCACCTCAGCATTTTTGCTTTGGTTGCTGTAAAGATCTGTGGATCACAAACTGTTGTAGAATTGGCCATTGGACTTTTCTTTTCTCCATCCACTCAGCGATAGAGATATGTGCTAATTTACAGTGGCAATTTTATACATATTAATATCCTTCCCCTGAAAAATTCTTAGTGCATAAGCCAGTGTCCAACTCTATAGGCTTCATGCTCTTATCACCAAAGTATTTCTCCCTGCCGGTTTTGTCTTTTTTAGCATTTACATGTCTTCTGCATTTGAACAATGCCTAACTCATTGTAGACACTATTGTAAACAAATACTCCATTTATTCTAGTTGTAAACAGGATTTAACTCAACAAATCTGAAATTGGAAAGCGGGAGAATTTCTTTTCAAGTTCAAAGCAACCTTCTAATGGGGCCCTGGTTAAACGTTAACTTTGGAGTGGCTACCATTGCACCAGAAGCCACAGCACTTACAGATCTGGTAAGAGAACCCTCAGTCCTTCAGCTGCAAAAGAAAACAAAAAGCCACCCCCATTGCCTCCCCCATTGCCACGTGAGTTTAAAGTATCTAATAATAGTGGTTACTTATGGAAAGACCATTGTGTACGCCATAAGTTGCAACCAGTCAACAGAGGGCAGCATACTCAAACACAGGCCCAAATTTTCAAGAGTGGCCATTAGTTTTAGAGTGCCTTGCTTGGCACATGAATTATATGTTGAGTTAAACAGGTATAATTTTATATATAGTCTGCATCCAGGTCCTTTTCCTCATCTCATAAAGAGAATCATAGAACACTTGTAATGACAAAATAAAGATATAGACATATACAGACATATAGATATGCAGGGAGACTACATGGGATGGATTCAAAATGAATACATCAAATCACACTATTGAATACTGTTTGCACAATCTACAGACCATCATAATGTGCAGGACATCATAGGAATCTTGTGAACAATTCACAAAACAGAAAGAGTCTAAATTCATTAAAGAGGTTATTTTCTGCAAGCTTTTGTCTCAGCTGTTAGATATGTGTGTGTCAGGGTGTCAGGGAGAGTGAAAGGAATGATAGTGATTTGTCAGCAGAAATACCACATTATCCAGCCATATATTCCACTGCCAATCTGTCTGTTCCTAGACTCTGTAATAAATGACCATCTCATTTTACTTTGGGAAGCAGCACATCTACAGTGCTTGGATAAAGTTGCAGCTAATTGAAAGCAGTGTTTCAGAAGTCACCACCATCCATAATGATCTACTTAAAGCCCTGCTACATCATGTAATCTTGAAAGCAGGTGAAGTTCTCATCCTGCTGCAAACATTATACACCCGATACTATATCATCCTCCATACTTACTCCCTTCCTGAGATTTGGCTTTACTAGTAACTGAAATAACAATATGTAGACCTAAGCTTTCTTCTGAAGCTTGGCAGTTCCCAGAGTGTCCCCTTTTTGTCCTGGGTCTTCTGCTTCAGAGGCTCATTGCAACTCCTTTTAACATCCTATATGGAGATAACAGGATCCACTTACCAGCATGAGCAGCAGTAATATACTAGATCAGTGTTTCCCAAACTTGGGACGCTGCTTGTGTAGGGAAAGCCCTTGGCAGGCCGGTTTGTTTACCTGCCGCGTCCGCAGATTTGGCCGATCGCGGCTCCCACTGGCCACGGTTCATTATTCCAGGCCAATGGGAGCTGCAGGAAGTGGCGGCCAGTATGTCCCTCGGCTCGCGCCACTTCTAGATCTTTGTAGAGAGTTCTAGCACGTGAGTGTAGGCTGGCTCGGAGGAACCCTGCATCCACATGCGGGGCCCTAGAACTTGCCAGCTTGTTACATATGGCTACAGTATGAGATGTCCTGAGATCTCATCAAAATTCCTGACAGGATTTTGAAACAACCGAAGAGGGAACACTCTGAAATAGATTCACAGATTCTAGGACTGGAAGGGACCTCGAGAGGTCATTGAGTCCAGTCCCCTACCCTCATGGCAGGACCAAATACTGTCTAGACCATCCCTGATAGACATTTATCTAACCTACTCTTAAATATCTCCAGAGATGGAGATTCCACAACCTCCCTAGGCACTTTATTCCAGTGTTTAACCACCCTGACAGTTAGGAACTTTTTCCTAATGTCCATCCTAAACCTCTCTTGCTGCAGTTTAAGCCCATTGCTTCTTGTTCTATCCTTAGAGGCTAAGATGAACAAGTTTTCTCCCTCCTCCTTATGACACCCTTTTAGATACCTGATAACTGCTATCATGTCCCCTCTCAGTCTTCTCTTTTCCAAACTAAACAAACCCAATTCTTCCAGCCTTCCTTCATAGGTCATGTTCTCTAGACCTTTAATCATTCTTGTTGCTCTTCTCTGTACCATCTTCAATTTCTCCACATCTTTCTTGAAATGCGGTGCCCAGATCTGGACACAATACTCCAGTTGAGGCCTAACCAGCACAGAGTAGAGTGGAAGAAAGACTTCTCATGTCTTGCTCACAACACAACTGTTAATGCATCCCAGAATCATGTTTGCTTTTTTTGCAACAGCATCACACTGTTGACTCATATTTAGCTTGTGGTCCACTATAACCCCTAGATCCCTTTCTGCCGTACTTCTTCCTAGACAGTCTCTTCCCATTCTGTATGTGTGAAACTGATTGTTCCTTCTTAAGTGGAGCACTTTGCGTTTGTCTTTATTTATTAAACTTCATCCTGTTTACTTCAGACCATTTCTCCAATTTGTCCAGATCATTTTGAATTATGACCATATCCTCCAAAGCAGTTGCAATCCCTCCCAATTTGGTATCATCTGCAAACTTAATAAGCGTACTTTCTATGCCAATATCTAAGTCATTGATGAAGATATTGAACAGAGCCGGTCCCAAAACAGACCCCTGAGGAACCCCACTTGTTATACCATTTCAGCAGGATTGGGAACCATTAATAACTACTCTCTGAGTATGGTTATCCAGCCAGTTATGCACCCACCTTATAGTAGCCCAATCTAAGTTGTATTTGCCTAGTTTATTGATAAGAATATCATGCGAGACCATATCAAATGCCTTACTAAAGTCTAGGTATACCACATCCACCGCTTCTCCCTTATCCACAAGACATGTTATCCTATCAATGAAAGCTATCGGATTGGTTTGACATGATTTGTTCTTTACAAATCCATGCTGGCTATTCCCTATCACCTTACCACCTTCCAAGTGTTTGCAGATAATTTCCTTAATTACTTGCTCCATTATTTTCCCTGGTACAGAAGTTAAACTAACTGGTCTGTAGTTTCCTGGGTTGTTTTTATTTCCCTTTTTATAGATGGGCACTATATTTTCCCTTTTCCAGTCTTCTGGAATCTCTGCTATTTCCCATGATTTTCCAAAGATAATAGCTAGAGGCTCAGATACCTCCTCTATTAGCTCCTTGAGTATTCTAGGATGCATTTCATCAGGCCCTGGGGACTTGCAGGCATCTAACTTTTCTAAGTGATTTTTAACTTGTTCGTTTTTTTATTTTATCTTTGAAACCTACCACCTTCCCATTAGCATTCACTATGTTAGGCATTCCTTCAGACTTCTCGGTGAAGACTGAAACAAAGAAGTCATTAAGCATCTCTGCCATTTCCAAGTTTCCTGTTACTGTTTTCTCCCTCCTCACTGAGCAGTGGGCCTACCCTGTCCTTGGTCTTCCTCTTGCTTCTAATGTATTGATAAAAGGTCTTCTTGTTTCCCTTTATTCCCGTAGCTAGTTTGAGCTCATTTTGTGCCTTTGCCTTTCTAATCTTGCCCCTGCATTCCTGTGTTGTTTGCCTATATTCATCCTTTGTAGTTTGTCCTAGTTTCCATTTTTTATATGACTCCTTTTTATTTTTTAGATCATGCAAGATCTTGTGGTTAAGCCAAGATGGTCTTTTGCCACATTTTCTATCTTTCCTACCCAGCGGAATAGCTTGCTTTTGGGCCCTTAATAGTGAAAAACTGCCAACTCTCCTCAGTTGTTTTTCCCCTCAGTCTTGATTCCCATGGGACCTTACCTATCAGCTCTCTGAAATCCATTGTCTCTATTTTTCTGTACTCCCTTCTAGCCTTCCTTAGAATTGTGAACTCTATGATTTCATGATCACTTTCATCCAAGCTGCCTTCCACTTTCAAATTCTCAATGAGTTCCTCCCTATTTGTTAAAATCAAATCTAGAACAGCTTCCCCCCTAGTAGCTTTTTCAACCTTCTGAAATAAAAAGTTGTCTGCAATGCAGTCCAAGAACTTATTGGATAGTCTGTGCCCCGCTGTGTTATTTTCCCAACATATATCCGGATAGTTGAAGTCCCCCATCACCACCAAATCTTGGGCTTTGGATGATTTTGTTAGTTGTTTAAAAAAAGCCTAATCCAAGCTATATTTCCCACTGGGTTCAAGGCAAGCAGAAATAGATAAAAATTTAGCTGGAACTGTGTACATACACCTCTACCCCGCTATAACGCGACCTGATATAACACGGGTTCACGTATAGCGCAGTAGCTAGCAGCAGGGCTCCGGCGGTGCTTTAAAGGGTCCAGGGCTCCAGCTGCTGCAGGGAGCCCAGGGCCCTTTAAATCACCGCTGGAGCCCTGCTGCCACTACCCCGATATAACGGGGTTTCAGCTATAATGCGGTAGGGATTTTTGGCTCCCCACAACCGCGTTATAGCGGGGTAGAGGTGTATATACAAGCAATGAAGACATAATCATCAACACTGGTATTAGTTCAGTATCAAGTATGAAGGCTGTCTACGCAGGGACTTAGGTCGGCTTACCTATGTTGCTCATGGGTGTGGATTTTTCACACCCCTGAGAGATGTAGCTGGGTCAGCTTTGAAGTGTAGACCAGGATCAGGTCTCATAGTCATTAAAATTTTCATGGCAATTTTTGTGGGAATTTGAGTACTAATTATGATGTCCTGATCACATCCCCAGCTGGGCAGTTACATTCCCTTGAAAGTGTTACTCAGATAAGTGTTTTTTCACTTTGTTCTGACCTGTTTTACAGTATTGCTATGTGTTGCTACTTCTTTTCACCTCACATATGGCTGTTTTGATGCTGGGTGATGTGATCCCTAGACTTGCAGAGACATTTGCACTAAGGACTACGTCCAATAGGCCATCCCCTCTCATAGAGAGCTCTCTGGAACTATGTGTGAGCTTGTGGAATTCCCACCCAACACCAAATAAGAAGCTACACACTTAGAGTCAAAACATTTCCTTTAATGAAGAAAATTCCAAGACAGCACTACACGAATCCCAGGCTATGCTGCTCCTAGGATTCCTTCCCAAAGGACCATCTGTTCCAGACGCTAGAGTTCTTCTACCCGAGGGACAACTCCCACCTCCCTTATACTAAGAGAGGTGTCTAATAAGCCACATGAACACCAAATGATTCAGCAGTCATTAACCTGCATCTCCCTGCGGGATTCTAGTACTTGCTAAAGGATGGGTGGGTAACAGGGAAAGCTTGCTACCCTGATATTGTATACCCAGGATTTCCAGCACCATTTTAATTCAACCACTTTGGCAGTCTCTCTAGGAGCCACTTTGCTTAAGACCATTTCACTGTAGGTTGTAAATCAGTGACTACAACTCTTTGGGATCTTTGTATGAAATGGTCTATATAAATGTCACTCATTATAATTGATTCCTGCCAATCTTGAAAAGAGTGAGTGACTGTCCTGCATTGCGTAACGTAAATAGCTGTGGGCTGGTATCTAGGGATTTTGGCCAAGTATATCTTGTATTTCATACCTAGGCTGGCAGACTGCAGTTTTTACAAGCATACTGAGAAATGGTACAAATTATAAGTGACTAAACCCTCTACACAGGATTCAACGGGCAAATAGGCAGCCCCCACTGGCACATGCAGCAATAATCAGGAACTAGCTGGGGCACTTTAAGAGGCAGAATTACTTCAGCATCTAAATATGCTGATGTGATAGAAGTTGATGCCTCCCCATCCTCAGCAGCTGATGCCATTGCCCTTTCTTGCATTATAGGGGAGGGGTGTTCACATAAGATATTTTTCATGGCATATCACATTCTCTCAGGTCTTGGACTCAAATGCACAACTCGGGCAAATATGCAACCAAGTAATTTTCTCCCTTTCCCTGGGCACAAGTCAGGAAGAAGCAACAAGAGATTTAATGCAACAGTTAGAATTTGCATTCTATTTTCTTCCCCAAGTTCCCCTAGTAAATATGCTTCCCTTAAAATATACTTGAAACTACAAAAAGTTCATCTCACACTGCTTTCCATCCAGAATGTTTTTCCAGTGGATGCTGACTGAAAGTACTGTAAGATGACAAGTATATGTTTATGACATGAGTATATATCATGCACACCTTTCAGACAATGTATTGTCTCTCTTTTTTAACTTTGTTGCTTTTATTCCATCTCATCATTTATCCCTGACCATTTTCTTTTATAGTAATATTGGACCAAATGATACTGTTAGTCTCACTGGTTCAGAGTAACTCCAGTATTAAATCGAGTTACCCTTTCTCAGGTAGTGTCAGTAAGTCATACTGTATACCTTGTGTATTTTATGATTAGCATTAATAAATAAGAGTGATACATTAAGGTTTCCATTGGGTCAAATATACTCTGGATATACGGCAATACTTCTTAGAGAACAATTTGATCTCTTGACTGAAATTTTCAACCGTGGCTAGTGATTTGGGGTGATCAACTTGAGACTTCTTAAAGGGGCATGATTTTTAGAAAGTGTTGAGTACCCACCAGGTATGCCAGGAACCTCTGAGACACAGCTGGGAGGGGCCATTCCATCTGTGAAACAGAATATGGGACCAGTCCTGCTCTCATTGAAGTCAATGGCAGAAGTCTCAATTACTTTGATGTGGCAGAAGCAGATCCCATGAGCCAGATTTTCTGCTGGTGTAACATCAGCACAGAATTTGACCGTATTTCTTCAGGGCTCTAAGTAAGATCTAATTATGTAGGTAAACTACCACAATCTCTGACAACCATTTTTCAATCACCCATCCTGTTTGGGTTATTTCCTCCCCCTTGCACCCTACAGTAGAGTGGTTGTTTCTCTCTAAAACCCAGCTTTACTTTTGTGTCATGCCCACATTGTGGAATGCATCTAAGCCATTAAATATTTGAAAAGAGGCTTTTCCCAGAGCTCTCTGATTATTAAAACCTGTAAAGTATTCAAGAGTTGAATATTCATAGTTTATTTGTTGTCACTCTTTCTTGGACTCATTACAGACAGACATTTTGTACATCATTCCTAAAATCAGAACCCTATTAAAAGAGAATGGAGGCATTGACTCAAAATGTAAAATACTTCCCTTTATTGTTTCCTTTTGTAATGAATTCAAGTTTCACCCTCCTCATTCCAATCCCTGATATATCCAGTGAGAGACGAATCTAGTCTGTTTTATTCTAAAGGTAAATTTCTCCCTTAGAGCACATCATGCTGCCGTATTGAGGGCACACAATGGGATGCACAACTACACAATGGGGAATAACTGGCTAGGTGGTAGTACTGCTGAAAAAGGTCTGGGGATTATAGTCAATCACAAATTGAATACGAATCAACACTGTGATGCCATTGCGAAAAAGGCTAATATCATTCTGGGGTGTATTAACAGGAGTGTTGATGTAAGACACAGGGGATAATTGTCCCACTCTACTCAGCACTGGTGAGGCTTCAGGTGGAGTATTGTGTCCAGTTCTGGGCAACACACTTTAGGAAAGATGTGAACAAACTGGAGAGTCCAGAGGAGAGAAACCAAAATGATAAAAAGTTTAGAAAACTGACCTATGAAGAAAAACTGGATACATTTAGTCTTAAAAAAAGAGGACTGAGAAGGGCCTGATAACAGTCTTCAAAAATGTTAAAGGCTGTTACAAAGAGGAAGTTGATCAATTGTTCTCCATGGCCACTGAAGATAGAACAAGAAGTAGTGGGCTCAATCTGCAGCAAGGGAGATTTAGGTTAGATATTAGAAAAACCCTTTCTAAGTACACCGCTACCTCGATATAACGCGACCCGATATAACATGAATTCAGATATAACGCGGTAAAGCAGCGCTCCTGGGGAGGAGGGGGCGGGGCTGCGCACTCCAGTGGATCAAAGCAAGTCCAATATAACGCGGTTTCACCTATAACGCGGTAAGATTTTTTGGCTCCCGAGGACAGCGTTATATTGAGGTAGAGGTGTATAAGGGTTGTTAAGCTCTAGAATAGGCTTCCAAAGGATCAGCGGCGGCTCCAGGCACCAGCGCTCCAAGCGCGTGCCTGGGGTGGCAAGCCGTGGGGGGCGCCCTGCCGATCCCTGCGAGGGCGGCAGTCAGGCTGCCTTCAGCGGCACGCCTGTGAGAGGTCCGCCGGTCCCGCGGATTTGGCGGCAATTCGGCAGCGGGTACACCGAAGCCGAGGGTCCGGTGGACCTCCCGCAGCCATGCCGCCGAATCTGTGGGACCAGGGACCTCCTGCAGGCAAGCCGCCGAAGGCGGCCTGCCTGCCGTGCTTGGGGCGGCAAAAAAGCTAGAGCCGCCCCAGCAATTCCCATCATTTCAGGTTTTTAAGAACAGGTTGGACAAACACCTATTAGGGATGGACTTCATGACTTCTCGAGGTCTCTTCCAGCCCTACGTTCCTGTGATTCTGTGATTCTGTAACAATGTCCCTTACAGAAACAGACAAGTAACAAATACAAAGTGGCTTGGGAAATGTCTTAACTTTACCACCAGATTACCAAATCAAAATTAATCAGAGAGAAAGGGAGAAAATAAAAACCAAAAAACCCAAACCAACAAAAAACACTGAGCAGGACCTTGCTCCTCATATAAAATGAGAACATTAGTTCAAGTCTTGGCTGTCGAATTTGAAGAGTTCTTCTTTACAAAAAAAAATCTGAAATTATGCCAGTAGAATGAATCCTGGATAACCCATTGAACACAACAAATTGGTAAGCATGGTTTATGTGGCTACAATCCTGTTTTAAGCATGAGATTTCTGCCCAACTGCCTGCTACGGGACAGAGCTGCGATTCAAAACAGAGCAAGATGTTCTTTGCCTTCTCCCTCATGAGACGTTAGACCCAATTCTCATCTTATACCAGTGGACATCAGGAATAATTTAATCAAAGTCAATTGAGCTACACTGTAAAACTAGTACCACAGAGATCAGAATCAGGCCTTTTATATTTGTTTTTATTTATATGGGACCAGATTCTGATTGCCACGCCACCTTACTCCATATGTAGCCCCATTTAAATCAGAGTTTTTTGGGAATAAGGTACTAATCAGCTTAAGTAATAGTATTGATTCTAGCCATTATTGTTTCCCCCTGATCTAAAATAAACTCATCTGGATGGAAAGTGTATGCTTTGCTCATGAGAAAAAGTGAAATTTAGACAAAATTCCCCCAATAAATTCTAAACTTTTGTCTCTCCCCAATGTTAGGGATTAAATGTATTTAAGTGAGTTAGCCAAAAATTGGGACTGATTTTCCTCTTACTTCCCTGGGTGTAAATGAGGTTTTATTCTATTAATTTCAACTAAGCCACTAACTTTCATATTTAGCATAATGGTCATTGACACAGTGTACAATATATGCCCATTCAAATTGACTGGTTTGATACTTCAGATGTGGAACAAAACCCCTTTTTTTTTTTTAAATGTGATTTTAAAACCTGTTCAGAGGAAGTTTTATCTAGTGACTAAAACTGGGAAATTGGAGGCAGTACTCCCTGTTTGTACTTACCCACTGGAAGAATCAGTACCAACATTTATAAAAATGGACACAACACCCAAATGTCAATTTCATCAGATTCCAAGGATTTTAGAAGTCTGTCTTCTCCACACTCAGCACTCATACACAAGTCCCAAATCTTCCTAGGATTTATTCAGATCTGCTACTATAGCGTGCATGCAGTTATACATGTAGGTACATTATGTGTTTTGATTGTATATGTTAATGCCCTTCTACTTATATGATATTCAATCCCTCACTTAATCCAGAATGCTTCATAACAGCATGAATGGCTAAATGGTTTGGGTTTGTAAGGTTTTGTTTTTGTTTTGTTTTGCATGCACTGAGCTGTGTTTTCCTTTCAAAAGGAATCATATAAAGGCTCCATTGTAGATTTTCAATTCACTAAATGGACAAAGATATGCAGTGAATCTGCATCACATGCCAAACATCACTAACACAGAAACTATGGAATTGCTAATTGCATTCCTGGACTCTGCTGAATATACAGAGGGAGAGACAAACTCTTCCTTCCAGGCATAAGAGCAAGAATTAATGGAGACAGACAGATCGCGAAGGATTAATAAAGCATATTAAAAGGAGAGGAGAGGCCGTTTTGTTATGCTGCAGTCAAAGCAACAACAACTAGTCTTCACGGCTCTGATGACATAGAACATTTCCCAGCCCATTCTCTACCAACCTATCCATTTCTGTGCCCCATGTATCGAGTCCACCTGATGCACTTTATCAAGGTTTCCGAACATGGGAAACATTTGGGCAAGAGCACATTCTCAAAGTGAGAGAGACCTAGCTATCAGCTGCAGTGACAGCTGCAGTTAATTCCTCTCTGTACAAATGCTGACCTTTTGTCTCCAATGTGTTACTTCTAGTGAAAACATCAAAATCCAACTGTTTTATTTACATGGACAGAAGGGCAGGGACCATGGCCAGAGCTCTCTCAAGTACTCTTAGGGATAACAATAATCAAAGAAGAGGTCACAGTGGGAAAACTTGAGTGATATGGTATGCAGGCCACTAATTGATATTGGGCAAACAATTGCCTCAATGCTGTGCTGGTTCATTCATGTAAACTAAGTGCTGAACACTATGCAGTAGATAACATGAGACATACAAAGTTGACCTTTCAGCTGAATCACTAAAAGCTGCAGTAGATTAATTTCATCCATGCATCAAGGGCTGTATTCTCTCCACAGAGTAGAGAGAACCACAAACCTTGTATCTGGATTCAGATCCAAATATGCTTGGAGTTTGATACTCAGATCTGGGGTTTTTGACTCATCCTGTTACGGAGACAGAGGCCACTGAGATCAGCATCTGAAATGCTGCAGAGTTTGGGTCTAGAGTTCTGGTTTAGTTCCATCTCGGCTTCATTCATACTCTAAAGTCACAGGGACCTTTATGATAATCTCCTGCATAACACAGGCCATCAAATTTCATCCATATACTTTCATACTATGAAGTGTAAACTGACCTGAAAAGGCAGAATACCCACACATATATTTCAGTATTATAGTGTCTTCCTTACAATACTAAAATCACTCACTGTTGGGCTACATACCATGGAAGCTCTACAGTTCTACATGCATACAGGAAAGGAGTCCAAGCAGCATCTGAGCTGCTACATGCTTTCTTGAAGCCTATATAATGCAATAATACCTTGCAATTACATAGCGCCTTTCATCCAAGTAACTCAAGTCACTTTACAAACATTAAATTCATTATGTCTCACAACATCCCCGTTAGGCAAGTATTTATACTACCCTTTTTACAGCTGTCTAAACTGAGGTACAGAGAGGTTAAGTCACTTGCCCACACAATGAGTTGGGGATATAGGATCCAAGTGTTCTGACTCACTGTCTAGCTCTGCTCACTAGACAGAACTTCCTCTGTACTTTGATTTTAAAAACCCATTTTGACTAATACACTCCATTCCACCTGGAAAGTATCAGTGCATCAAGTTTTAGTCTGAATACATCATGTTTTATACAACGTATGCAGTATAAGAAGATTACACTAGTAATAGTGCACAGTTTTATAGCCCTTTACATAGAGTTGGAACTAGGGGTGCTGCGGTGCGGCTTGAAGCGGTCTCCATCCTGTACAGGGTTTACAATTTGGTTCAATGGCTCTCAGCACCACCACTGTACAAATTGTTCCAGCACCTCTAGCCTTTTAAATCCTGAGGTATCTCAAAAGGCTCTGACCGACCATATATAAAGTGTTCACTTCAGCCACCTCTCAGGTAGAAGAGAATATTTCTTAAATAGCACACAGCAACGCTGCACAACAGTTTGCTACAGGAAGCGAAGAATCACATCCAACGGCAGGGCTACTGACAAAGGATTTGTCTACACACTAAGTGGAAGTGTGATTGTAGCTAGCATAGGTAGCCATACCCACATTAGCTTTAATCGACCTAGCACAAGTGCACAGTACTGAAGATGCGGCAGCATGGGCATCAGCACCAGCTAGCAACTTGAGTACCTCCCCAGTGCGCCTGTACTGCCCATGCTGCCATATCTTCACTCCTGTGGTTACCCACACTAGCTGGATTAAAGCTAGCACAGTTATGCCTACCCATGCTTCAGTTATACCTTTACCTGCAGTGTAGACATACCCCGAAAGAGAAGATAGATGGAGATTTAAAAAAAAATCAAAAAAACGAAGTGGAGTTTAATACACTTCAAAATAATCCTGTGCTACATCCTTTCCCTCCTCCCTCTTTTATTTGTAAGGGGCCAGATCCTCAACTAGTGCAAATCAGCATAGCTCCACTGACTTTAACAAACTGATGCAAGACAAAATAGATATAAGCAAGAATTAAACCACCATTAGAGCTTCTACACGTGTGGTTTGAATCAAACGACTTGAACTGATTCATTTCTCTAATACAGACAAAGCCACAGTCAAGGTGCAAATCAAATGAAGTTATAGGGCTTGATTCTAAATCACACCAAGGCCCTTTTATATGCTTTGGAAGTGTAAAGGGGCCCTAAAGTGGGTTTCAGTGTCAGGGTAGTGTGAAGGGGCCTTACTGTAAATGAGAATCATGCCCACTAAAATCAATGAATTTACATCAAGCATTCATCACTAAAGCAAAGATATGTAAAGTTAAGGATCAAAGGCCATCCTCAGGGGCGTCTTGATATACACTCCTGACATTGACATCAATGGGTGTTAAATATGCATATTGAGGAACAAACAGATCCCTGAAACCGCCTTTTGTGCTTAGGGTTGTAACTTACATGTTTCTTTAGAGCTTGCAGATCTAAGAGATCGCTACTATACAGATGCACAACAAGAGACTCTGAGAATGGAATGTCAACAGTAGCTCTTGCATTTTCTTGCTTTTGTAGCTTAAATATTACTTTATTTTTTTAGTTTCTTTTTTGCCCTCTACAGCATCAACAAAGAAAAACTGCTAAAATCCTATGGCCCATTTCATTGCCCTAGACCTGTGCATACAAAGGGACCGGCCTGGCCACCTCCAATCTCAATCTAGTCCCCGTAGAGGCTTCTCTTTGGTGTCTGGGTCTGCACTGAGGATGGAGGTCGAGACTAGAGGAGGGGTCAAGGAATGCTCATAGTCTCTCCTGTGGCCCTGAAAGGATACTGGGACAGGTGTGGGTGAAAATCTCTGATTGGATCCTTGTGAATGTTTCCTCCTACAGAGACCTGTCCTGCAGGTTTTACCACGGCAGGAGGATGAGCTGGGCCTGAGGTACACTTCCCTGAGATTACATCAGCTTCAGTCTGGACACAGTAGACATCTATGGAAACGGATATACTGTGTGGCCCAGTGAAGCTACGAGTGCCAATAGGCATCTACAGAAAACTTCCAATAACATATATCACTGCTGTTATCAGTGGAGGAGCTATATCTGACCTGATAAAATGCCATGAATGCAACTGGTACAGAAGAGGAACAAGGAAGAAATGACTATACCAATCTCTGCTGTTTTTTTGTTACTTTCTTTCTACATCCTCTCCTTGTTTATCCATACTATTCTTTTCCCTTCCAGCTTTTTGCGACATAGTTAGAATGACGCAACGTCAGTGTAGACATTGTGCTTGGCTATGTTGCCCTAATTGGCCTCCAGGGGAAATCCCACAATGCCCATCCTGACTGCTCTGGTCAGCACTTTGAACTATGCTGCCCTGAAGGCACCTGTGGCGGGGCGAGTGCCCCAACCCCATGTGAGAGGGGGCTAGAGTAGGCCAGAGCAGCTGCACAGGCCAGCAGCCAATGAAAAAAGGGCTTACTGGGGGCCAATCAGAGCCAAGATGGGAGGCAGCCAATCAGGGCTCGGCTTGGCCCTATATAAAGGCTGCCCAGGAAGGGAGCAGGGAGTCTGTCCCAGATTTTCATGGGGGAAGGTCTGTCTCCAGAGCAGGAGACCAGCACCTCGGACAGAGCAGTGCTGGGCAGGCTCAGCGGGAGCACAGTAGGGCTCCGGCCCAAAACCTGCCAGACTGCGGGCCCTGAGAAAAAGGGCCTAGAGGGTGCAAGGGGCCAGAGGGGAAGTGGCTCAGGGACAGTTGGACAAGGGGAGAGAAGGAGGGCAGGGAGGCTGCCACTAGAGGGCAGTGACCTGAAGAGGACGCTGCCGAGCGGGGAGCAACGCGGGCACAGACACCAGCAGGGAACAGATGACGGATGGGACACCACCAGCAGAGGGCCCTCCCCATGGACTGAGCTAATCCCCGGAACAACCAGCAGGGGATGCTAGGTGGTGAGTCCCAACCCTGCTACACACCCCTCCCTCATTTAAAGGCCTCGGAATTTTTGAAATTCTTCTTCCTGTTTGCTCAGGGTGCACAGTTCACACAGCATCTTCCCAGCTGACTATGCTGGCTTTCTGCAGCAGACACTCTCCTGTGTGGAGCACACCAGAGCTGTTGGATCTGCTGAGTCTATGGGGAGAGGAGGCTGTGCAGTTAAAGCTTCATTCCAGCCATAGGAACCTTGATATCTATGGGCCCACTGCTAATGGCATGCAGGAGAAGGGCATGAGAGGGACACGCAGCAGTGCCGTGCCAAGATCAAGGAGCTGAGGCGAGCATACCAGAAGGCAAGGGAGGCCAACCGTTGCTCTAGAGCGGCGCCGAAGACATGCCGCTTTATAAGGAGCTGCACACCATCCTTAGCAGCTACCTTACCTCCACCACCAAGAGCCCCGTGGATACTTTGAGGGGACTGGATACTTTGGAGCCAGAGGCCAGCGGACTCAACCCCGATGATGAAGTGGTGGACGAGGAAGTGGAGCTGGAGGATGATGTGGAGCAAAGGGCAGGGTGGTCTGGTGGCACAGCAAGTGAAGACCCCTTTTCCACTCCGGGGGGTCTAGCCAGTCCCAGCACTCTGGCTCTGGCATGCAGGAGAGGGGAGCTCTCGTAAGGGCTCATTTTGCTTTGATACCGAATGGTGAGAGGAGATTGAGCTCTCATGTACTAGAGGAGGGATAAGGGACAGACTTTAACAAGAGAGCCTGTCCATCTACGCACTCCTCCACACTGGCAGAGCACCTTCATCAGATAAGGTGACGAACCAGGAGGAATAAGGAGGATATGTTTTGTGAGGTGCTGCAGTCAACAGATGCCTGGAGGGAGACAATTAATGAAAGACTGAGGCTGGATAGCCTGGAAAGGATTCAGGGGCAGGAGTGGATGATAAAGCTCCTGGAGGGCCAGACAGAGATGATGAAGTCCCTCATTATCCTGTAATCTGAGAACATCCATGCACAATTCCCCCTGCAGAACTCCAGTCCATGCCATCCCCAAACTCCTGCACCACAGTCCTCGTGTGTTCCCAGTCCCTCACAGTGCACCATGCAATCCACACCTAGGGACCGGAGTTTCCCAAAGAAAGCTGGAGTTACACACCACTGTGAGAACCCTAACCTGTGAGACTACTCCTCATTGTCATGTTCCTTGTTTGACCAAAAATTTGTCCTGTTATTAAACTTGAGTCTTGGAAATAAAATTAGTCTTTATTTGTGACATAAACACATCTGTTAGTGCTAACATTGAAACACAGTGGCAATAGATAGGACTATTTGCTCACTACAATTAACGTTCAGGAAGCAAGCTCTACAGGGGTAATTCAAGGCAACAAGTTAGCATTGTCTGACCAAATGCCTCCCATAAAGACACATTTACTGGGAATCATTGTCAAAATGCTCCTTC
Organism: Trachemys scripta elegans; assembly: GCF_013100865.1. NCBI lineage: Eukaryota > Metazoa > Chordata > Testudines > Emydidae > Trachemys > Trachemys scripta. The sequence goes on along the minus strand of NC_048307.1, from coordinate 25,171,506 downwards.
AAAGCCTTCCTGATTAGAATAGCCTCCCACTGCCCCTCTCTAATTGTCCTAGTGTCTGGCTGCTCAAAATCTGAAGCCAGCCAATCAGCCTCAGCGGTCCATCCCTGGAGAAACATTTCCCCCATTGCTTAGCAAATAATATGTAGAGTACAGCAGGCTGCAATGACCATCAGAATATCTTCCTCTTTGAGGTCTAACCGGCCAAAAAGACAGCACCAGCAACCTTTTACTCGGCCAAAGTATTCAACGGTCATTTGGCACCTGCTGAGCTTGTTGTTGAAGCACTCCTTCCTGCTGTCCAGTTTCCCGGTGTAAGGTTTCATGAGTCATGGGAGCTAGAGGTGGGCGGGGTCTCCAAGGATCACTATGGGCATTTGCTCATCCCCTATTGGAATCTTCTAGAAAGAAAGTCCCAGCCTGCAGCTTTCTATATAGTCCACCGTTCCTAAAGATGCATGCATCATGCACCTTCCCTGACCACCCTGCATTGATGTCAGTGAAACGGCTCTGGTGATCCACCAGCGCCTGCAAGACCATGGAGAAATAGCCCTTTCAGTTGATGTACTCTGTCGCAAGATGATAGGAGGCCAAAATTGGGGTATGTGTACCATCTGTCGCCCCATTGCAGTTAGGGAATCCCATTGCCGCAAAGCCATCAATTATTTCTTGCACATGATTGAGAGTCACAGTCCTTTATAGCAGGAGGTGATTAATGGCCCTGCACACTTGCATCACCGCAACCCCCACGGTGGATTTCCAACCCCAAACTGATTCACAACTGACCAGTAGCAGTCTGGAGTTGCCAGCTCCCACATAGCGATTGCCACTCACTTTTCCACAGTGAGGGCAGCTCTCATTCTGGTGTCCTTGCAGCACAGTGCTGAGGCGAGCTCCACACACAGTCCCATGAAGATGGATTTGCGCATCCAAGAGTTCTGCAGTCCCTGCTTGTCATCCCATGCATGCATTACAATGTGATCCCGCCACTCAGTGGCTTATTTCCCTAGCCTAGTAGTAATGGTCCACCATGTGCAGCTGTTCCGTGAATGCCAGCAGCAATCTTGAATTATTTGTTTTCATGGCAGACATCACCAATTCACTCTCTGCTTTGCAGCTCATGAAATACTATAGGACCAGCCATGTTGTGTTGTGTTCATAAGGCTCATCATTAGCTCAGGGTCCATGCTGTCAGGCCGAGGTGGCAGGCACACAGTTTACAAGGGCAGTTGAAAAACGGCACAAAACAAAGTAGGAGGCCCATGGAATGGTGGGACGGGAAGAACTGCATCACAGGACAGCAAGCACATCCCCATGAGGCATCACAATCCATTCCCAGAGCTCCCAGTGCAGAGGGTGGAACGTTGCACAGTGGGATAGCTATCCACAATGCAATGCTCTCTCTGTCACTACTCAGATAGCACCCACAGTGGTTTAGGTGCTTTGCAGAATAGGTAAGAAGACAATCTAGCCAGATAGTGCACTGAGCAGAGATGAGATATATCAAAAACCAGCATGACTGAATAAGAAGTTTCGCACATTTTGTTTGTTCCGCGGTTTATGTCAGAATTGTTTAAGATTTTCCCATCACCTGATTAGTTAACCTCTCGATGGGCAGCAATAGGGTCTAAAGATGTCTGGGGTGGGTGGGGGGTGGGAGGGACTTAAAGTATAAAGGGTGGATTCCTGACAGAGTGAGAGAGGAGTTCCTGATGAAGAGGCTATGTGGAATTGGACCTGGAGGAATAAGAGAATAACTCAATGGGGCAGTTAATCATGCAGCTTGGATAGAGTGAAGGACTTGGAGGAGATGTGAGTAAAACAGGATGGACAGATAGGAGCCAAGATGTATAAAACCTTGAAGGCCAGGGGTAGGAGCTTAAATCTGATGCAGAAGGCAAGGAAAACTCGGTAGCTGGCTCAGAGTTCTGGGGTGCTTGTAGTCAAGTTTCTAGTTCTGTCCTGTCACCAAGGATAAAATACAGAAAGAGTTACAGTGCATTTGACTAGGGGGAGAATGACTTTTTTATCCTCTCAAATTAGTGCTCTAACTTATTCATAAATCCAAATTAGAACAGAATGTAACCACTGTATTTATAGGGAGCTTATACAAGAAAACTCTAGGATCCTTCTCACCATGGCAACTGGAAAGAAACTGCCCCATCCAAGAACATTTCCATTTTCTTCAAAACTAGTTCTTCACTGTTCTTGCTTCTCAAAAGGAATGAATTCACCCAGTTCTTGGTATAGCACTTGAAGCCTGAGTCTTAGCTAGAGTACCACTTAAAGTCTTCTTGTACCATATTAACCCCAAAGCAACTGCAAACACTAACAACTTATAATTTGTGCTGCAGAAAGTTACTGAAGAATGGGATCAGTCCCTGTGAGATATCAGTAAGTTTGATTTTCCTCTGAACTGGTTTCACACCAGTCTGATGCCATTACTTCTGATATATACCAATGTGTTCAGAATCAGGCCGTTTTTTTTTCATTCTGGAATGCCTTGTAGATTTTTATTTTATTTTTCACTGTGGGTTTATTTTAAACATTTCATTAACATTGCATGAGAAAAATCTGTTGAAAGTTTTCTGTTGAAAGTAGACCTGCCAACTTTCTAATCACACAAAACCGAACACCCTTGCCTTGCCCCTTCGAGGCCCTGCCCTTGCCCCACCCCTTCTCTGATGCCCCATCCCCACTCACTCCATCCCCCCTCCCTCTGTTGCTCACTCTCCCCCACCCTCACTCACTTGCTCATTTTTACCGGTCTGGGGCAGAGGCTTCGGGAGTTTGGGTGCAAGACGGGGCTCATGGCTGGGGCAGGAGTGTGGGAGGGGGTGTGGGCTCCAGAAGGGAGTTTGGGTACAGGAGGGGGATCAGGGCTGGGGCAGGGGTGTGGGAGGGGATGCGGGCTCCAGGAGGGAGCTCCAGATTGGGGTAGGGGCCTCCGGGAGGCGCTTACTTCAGGGGGCTCCCCAGAAGCTGCAACATGAACTCCTAGTGTTATTTATTTAAAGGGCCCAAGGCTCCTGCTGCCTCTACGGCCCTTTAAATAGCCGCCGGAACCCTGCCGCCGCAGCTACCCCAAGGCTCCGGCAGCCTCCGGCGGCTATTTAAAGGGCCCAGGGCAGTAGAAGCAGGGGCGCCCCAGGCCCTCTAAATAGCCCCCGGAGCCTTGCTGCCAGAGCCCTGGGGTAGCAGCAGCAGCCGGGGGCTCTGGCAGTGGTTTAAAGGTCCCGGGGCGATAGCGGCGACCGAGCCCTGGGCCCTTTAAACTGCTGCCTGAACCCCCAGCTGCAGCTGCTACCCCGGTGGGGGAGGGGGAGGGCACTTACCGCTACAGGGCGGGCCAGGGCTGGCTCTGACCCACCCCATCCCCGCCCCTTCTGCCCGAGGCACCACCCCTTCAGGGGGCCAGAGCCGGCCCCAACCCAGCCCCGTACCAGTAAGTCCCTATTTCTACTTTCACCCCTGGGAGCCAGGTAGGGAGCCTGCCAGGCCCATCAACCAGACTTTTAACAGCCTGGTCAGCGGGGCTGACTGGTGCCGCCAGGGTCCCTTTTTGACCAGACGTTCTGGTCGAAAACCAGACGCCTGGCAACCCTAGCTGAAAGCATGAAGGAAGTTTTCATTAAGTGTTTGTGCAATCAGCTTGATACCACCCTTAATTCTGATGGACAAACAAGAAGTCACTCCCGCAGAACTACTCATAAAGTCCTTCTCTGTAGGCACTCTGCAAACAAAACATACTGAAGTGGATGGGCCAAATCCTCAGCTGGTGTACATGACATGGCTCTATTGATTTCATTGTCGCTACACTGATTTACAACAGCTGAAGATCTGGCCCAGTAACGTAGCTTTGTTGGGACGATGGAGGTGTCCTCAGCTGAACAATAGCTGCCTTCAAGGAGACACTGGAGACCCTGTCATAGGGGTATGTCTACACTGGAACTGGGAGGTGTAAATTCCATCTTGAGATACACCCACACTAGCTCTGTTCAATCTAGCATGCGAAAGAGAGAAGTGTGGTTGCCATGGCACGAGCAGCAGTAGGGGCTAGCCTCCTGGCATATGCACCTATTGCCTTAGACAGAATCATATGTGGAGAAGCTAGCCTGCAACTATACTTCTAGTTTTAGTGCACTAGCTCAATCAGAGCATGCACATGTATGTCTCCTTGAGCTGGAATTTACACATTCCAGCACTAGCATAGGCACACCCTAAGAAAGGACCTTCATAGTACCCATCCTCTGAGGCCCACAATGATGCAGTTACTAATTAATGAAGCTTCTCAGTGACCCCACTGAAGTAGAGGTTTATTATCCCCATTTTGCAGATATATAACTGAGGCCCTGAAAAGTGAAGGGCCTGATTTGCAGAGATGCTGAGCACCCTTGTCTCCCATTAACTTTAATTAAAAGTTGCGGGTGCACTGCATCTCTAAAGACCATGCCCCAAATGACCCGCCAGAGTTCAAACAGCAACTGAACCTTTCCAATACCTGAGCGGTAGAATTACAAATACTGTCTCTGTACCACTTAGTGTACTTAATCTTCAGCATGGTGACCAAACACTAACTAGTCAATCCTTACAAAACCCCAGGGCAATGGTTGGTTTGATTAGCTCCATTTGACAGTGGCAGCTCAGGGAAAAAATCAAATTACTTGGTCAAGGCCAAGGGCACGGAGGGCATATTGTCAGAGCTGAGATTAGAATGCAGAAATTCCTGGCACCCAGTCTCCTGCTCATACCACTATTTTATAACTTCACCCAATGTGCTAAAGATGTGTATGGTACTTGTCAGCACTCATTCTTTTAAAATGATATGAGACAATGAAGGGGAAAATTCTGTGGTCCTTCACCAAGCAGAATTATCCACTCACTTCACAAGTAACACTGGTCTACAATTTTTGAGCAGTCGTCTACTTCAGAGATAAAATGTGCTATTTATTATGTATTTTGATGTGCTGAATTCAAATATGACAATTAAAACAACTGATTGGCTACTGTTTCTAAGATATTTAAGTTTTTACATTTTATGTCTATGTATATTGTGTAGATGACAGAGTTTTAATCATAAATTGTAAACCTAGGTCTTTTCATGTGTTTATGGTTGCTTTACATGATGATATTTCACCTGTCCTGTTTATATAACACTTTAAAAATCAGCAAAAGGGTTATATAAATCAAATTTATTATGAAACAAAAGGCAAAAAAACTATTAGGTACATAGTTTAGTCCTATTCAGTGTCTACTCGGCGCTTCTTGGCTTGTCTCTTGTATTCATTAAATGGAGCATCTCTTGTCACTGTCCAGCAATAGTCTGCAAGCATTGATGGGCTCCATTTACCCTGATAGCGTTTCTCCATTGTTGCAATGTCCTGGTGAAATCGCTCGCCGTGCTCGTCGCTCACTGCTCCACAGTTCGGTGGAAAAAAATCTAGATGAGAGTACAAAAAATGTATCTTTAGTTGCAACCAAGGCTTTTGTATGCCTTGAGGAGGTTTTCCACCAACAACCTGTAGTTGTCTGCCTTGTTGTTTCCGAGAAAATTTATTGCCACTAACTGGTAGGCTTTCCATGCCGTCTTTTCCTTGCCACGCAGTGCATGGTCAAATGCATCATCTTGAAGAAGTTCACGCATCTGAGGACCAACAAAGACACCTTCCTTTATCTTAGCTTCACTTAATCTTGGAAATTTTCCACGGAGGTACTTGAAAGGTGCTTGTGTTTTGTCAATGGCCTTGACAAAGTTCTTCATCAGACCCAGCTTGATGTGTAAGGGTGGTAACAAAATCTTCCTTGATTCAACAAGTGGTCGATGCTGAACACTTTTCCTTCCAGGCTCCAATGACTGTCGGAGTGACCAATCTTTCTTGATGTAGTGGGAATCTCTTGCATGACTATCCCATTCGCAGAGAAACAGCAGTACTTTGTGTATCCAGTCTGAAGACCAAGCAAGAGAGCAACAACCTTCAAATCGCCACAAAGCTGCCACTGATGTTGGTCATTGTTTATGCACCTCAAAAGTTGTTTCATGTTGTCATAGGTTTTCTTCATATGGACTGCATGACCAACTGGAATTGATGGCAAAACATTGCCATTATGCAGTAAAACAGCTTTAAGACTCATCTTCGATGAATCAATGAACAGTCTCCACTCATCTGGATCGTGAACGATGTTGAGGGCTGCCATCACACCATCGATGTTGTTGCAGGCTACAAGATCACCTTCCATGAAGAAGAATGGGACAAGATCCTTTTGACAGTCACGGAACATGGAAACCCTAACATCACTTGCCAGGAGATTCCACTGCTGTAGTCTGGAGCTCAACAGCTCTGCCTTACTCTTGGGTTGTTCCAAATCCCTGACAAGGTCATTCAGTTCACCTTGTGTTATGAGGTGTGGTTCAGAGGAGGAGGATGGGAGAAAATGTGGGTCCTGTGACATTGATGGTTCAGGACCAGAAGTTTCATCCTCTTCCTCTTCCTCGTCTGACTCAAGTGAGAATGATTCTTGTGCATCAGGAACCGGCAGTCTTTCTCCGTGGGGTACTGGGTGTATAGCTGATGGAATGTTTGGATAATGCACAGTCCACTTTTTCTTCTTTGACACACCTTTCCCAACTGGAGGCACCATGCAGAAGTAACAATTGCTGGTATGATATATTGGCTCTCTCCAAATCATTGGCACTGCAAAAGGCATAGATTTCCTTTTCCTTTTCAACCACTGGCGAAGATTTGTTGCACAAGTGTTGCAGCATATGTGTGGGGCCCATCTCTTGTCCTGATCTCCAATTTTGCAGCCAAAATAAAGGTGATAGGCTTTCTTAACCATAGTGGTTATACTGCGCTTTTGTGATGCAAAAGTCACTTCACCACAAACTTAGCAGAAGTTATCTGCACTGTTCACACAAGTACGAGGCATCTCTGCTCACTTTGGCTAAACAGAAATGTGTCCCTTTGCAAAATCAAACACTGACAAATAAGAGAGCACGACACTGTATGATTTCTAGAGCTGATATAGGGCAATTTGTTCAGCAGAGTGATGTAAGCTTCCTTATGATTGCATCATCCATGACTTCTAGGAATAACCTGATGCAATTCATATCATGTATGACACAATACCAGCTTCAGATTGCATCATTCATTGTTTTGCCTAAAAAGCAAGTACTGTCCAAACCCAGTCATAGATTTATTCATAGATCCAGTCAAAGATGTATTTTAGTCATTTCTGGTTTAAATTGAGATCCCTTCCCTTTATAACTCACTTATCCTTCGCCATTCCCAAGTCAAGGGTCATATATACTGACCCAATAGCATATCTTGAAAACTAGAGCCAATCAACAATGTTAAGCATCATTTTCGTTCTCAGCGACCCAGAATTAGTAAAGTTTGACTACATTTATTTCAGAAGCAGTTTGGCTGTAGAGCAGTGTAATTGCACTTGATGAAGGACCACATTATTTTGTCCACATTGTTCATGATAGTAGAGAATTTATAACACTGGTTAGAGCTAAGAGTTATATGGATAAACACGACCCTTCCCCACAAAGCTCTGCAAATGCACCTCAGCCCAAACCTGCAATACCTCTATTCTGGGGCCAGATCTACACTATAAACTCACAATGGTATAACTACATTGCTCAGGGGTGTGAAAAATCCACATCCCTGAGGAACGCAGTTACACTGACTCAACCCCTGTTGTAGACAGCACTATGTTGATGAGAGGGCTTCTCCCATCGACACAGCTACCGCCTCTCATGGATGTAGATTAACTACACTGATAGAAGCAGCTCTCCCATCAGCATAGTAGTGTCTTCACTGAAGCCCTACAGCGGTACAGCTGCGCTGCCACTGCAGCGTTTTAAGTGTAGACCCACCCTGGCAATTCTGGGCTTTTCTTGAGGAGACTGTCAACTATGTTGAGATATGCACAAGTGTAGGATCGATTTGTGGCACATGGGGACTAGGACTGTACAAGCAAATTAATTCCCATTTGTGAACAGAGGCAGAATCTGGACCAGTTCTAAAAGGCTACACGGGGCCCTATTCTTCAATCCCAACACAAGTAAAACTCCGTTGACTTTGAACTGTCTGACCGGGCCCTAAAGTGTGTGTAGCAAACCAATTTCCCCATCTCTTAATTTAACAGACATCTGCCAGGAGGCATCAGCAGCCAGAGCCAGCTGAGTTAACACATTGAAAAAAGAAAACTATTATGGTGGGCCATGTTTATACTATAAAAAGTGTTTTCTGTTTCTCTATGTGTCCGAGCTGGGCAGAGGGTTAACTCTGGAAAAATAGGTGCAGCCTAGGACGTCAAGACATTCTGAAAAACCTGACACAGCATCAAACTCCCCCCGTCCTCTCCCACTTTTTTAATCCCATGGTGTTCTAAGGAAACGGGAACTAAATGCTGTAGTGATTCATAACTGCCTGTGGGATTTTGCAACTACCTACAATAGACATCTGGGGCCTGCCTCTCTCTCATATGAGTCATAGTAAGCAAGATGTGCCTAGCAGCAGCACCAATTTACTCAGTGCCAAATATCTAAGCATCGTTCCACCAACTTCATGAAGATCTGCTTTCATTCAGACACTAATAAAGATTTTTAAAAGCATTCACTTCCTGTCTTCTAAATCAGGGTGGGCAAACTACAGCCCGCAGGCCACGCCCGGCCCATCAGACATTTTAATCCAGCCCTCGAGCTGCGGGTGGGGAGCGGAGTCTGGGGCTTTCCCCACTCCGGCACTTCAGTCGGGGAGCAGGGTTGGGGGCTTCCCCCGCTCCGCGCGTGGCTCCCGGAATCAGCAGCATGTCCCCCCTCCAGTTCCTACGCATAGGGGCAGCCAGGGGGCTCCGCACGCTGCCCCCACCGCAAGCACTGCCCCTGCAGCTCCCATTGGCTGGGAACCATGGCCAATGGGAGCTGTAGGGGTGGCGCCTGCAGACAGGGCAGTGCACAGAGCTGCCTGGCTGGCACCGCGGCTGCACATAGGAACTGGAGTGGGGACATGCCACTGCTTCCAGGAGCTGCGGGGATGGGGCAGCATGCAGAGCCGCCTGGCCGTGTCTCTGCGTAGGAGGGACATGCCGCTGCTTCCGGGAGCTGCTTGAGATAAGCGCCGCCCAGAGCCTGACCTCCTCCCACGCCCTAACCCCCTGCCCCAGCCCTGATCCCCCTCCCGCCCTCTGAACCCCTCGGACCCAGCCCCACCCCAGAGCCCGCACCCCCAGCCAGAGCCCTCCCATACCCCAACCCCCAATTCTATGAGCATTCATGGCCCACCAAACAATTTCCATACCCAGATGTGGCCCTCGGTTCAAAAAGCTTGCCCACCCCTGTTCTAAGTAGACTGGAGCACATAATCTACTCTATAAACTTAACCTCTTTTGCTCACAGAATGAGCATGAGCAGATCAGTTTCTTTCAATTCACTTATTTGAATCCACTCTAAGCTTTTTTCATTGCATTAGCTGGTTACAGACAGCTCACTGCAAGTATCTAATACTCTACACCAGGGGTCGGCAACCTTTCAGAAGTGGTGTGCTGAGTCTTCATTTATTCACTCTAATTTAAGGTTCTGCGTGCCAATAATACATTTTAACCTTTTTAGAAGATCTCTTTCTAGAAGTCTGTAATATATAACTAAACTATTTTTGTATGTAAAGTAAATAAGGTTTTTAAAATGTTTAAGAAGCTTCATTTAAAATTAAATTAAAATGCAGAGCCCCCCCAGACTGGTGGCCAGGACCTGGGCAGTGTGAGTGCCACTGAAAATCAGCTCGCGTGCCATCAGGGCCAGCTCCAGGCACCAGCTGAGCAAGCGGGTGCTTGGGGCGGCCAAGGGGAAGGGGCGGCACATCGGGCTCTTCGGCGGCAATTCGGCAGAGGGTCCCTGTCCCTCTCGGAGGGAAGGACCTGCCGCTGAATTGCTGCCGAAGAAGAAAGCGGCGCGGTGGAGCTGCCGCCGATCGCGATCGCAGCTTTTTTTTTTTCCCGCCACTTGGGGCAGCAAAAACCCTGGAGCCGGCTCTGCGTGCCATAGGTTGCCTACCCCTGCTCTACACTCAGACTTTGAGCTGTGTTTGTTAATTGTGGCTAGCACATAACTCACATGATATTGCTTCTGTTCACAGATTGGGTGAGTATAACTTACAAGGCCCAATCCTGCAACCTGGTCCAGGAGGATAGATCCCTGCCTCCACTGGAGCCCCACTAAACAGGCTCAGAGACCCTCTTCAAACCAAAGGATTCAGCTGTAGGACTGGGGTTTTCCTTGTACTTAACAATAATACCTACCTCTTACATAGCTAACAAAGCTAGGTGAACTCATCACCATCTTCATTAGCTTGTATGTTGTATCCGCATTCCCATCCTCTTCCTTTTGGGTTTCAACTAAGTCCTTCATGACGGGAATAGTCTCTTGTGGTGGGCACTATGCAGACACAAAGGGGCCCCATTTCCAAATGGGGCCTTTGGCTGCTATTATAATATAAATATGTACTACTAAACCCCTCTGGCTTTGAATCTCTCAGGGAGAGTGAGCAGTTTAGGGAGATGCTGTAAAGAATCTAAATTAGGGAAGTTACAATGTGCCTGAGGTATCAATCTTAGGGCTTGTCTATACTTACGCGCTGGTTCGGCGGCAGGCAATCGAACTTCTGGGTTCGATTTATCGCGTCTTGTCTGGACGCGATAAATTGAACCCAGAAGTGCTCCCCGTCGACTCCGGTAATCCTGCTCGGCGCGAGGAGTACGTGGAGTCGACAGGGGAGCCTGCCTGCCGCGTCTGGACTGCGGTAAGTTCGAACTAAGGTACGTTGACTTCAGCTACGTTATTCACGTAGCTGAAGTTGTGTACCTTAGTTCAAATTGGGCGGTTAGTGTAGACCAGGCCTTAGAAATATTAGGCTGCTGTAAAGTACTGGCCCAGACTGTGCCACTCTCCCAATGAGTAGTACCTTACTTTCAGTAATCCTCTGGATTACCATGGCATTGAGTGTGCAGTAAAGAACTACTCAACGTGAGTAAGGGTCATGAGTAATGGCTCTTTGGGGCTGGGTGCAGAGATTACGTTTAAATTGTCTTGGCATATTCACACAAAAGAACTGTCTGAATTTAGTCCTAGTTACAAAGGGTGTGGTCGGGTCCTTGTCTGGCTTGTTTAATTGCTTCTCTGTCAGGGCTCTGGCAAGGGGTTTGGGGAATCCTGTTCCTCCACAATCAAGCAGCATTCCATTCCATATAGAATATAGCCTTTCAGGAGAGTACTCTATTGACCTCTATTTGAAGTACAGATTTATCGATTCCACTACCATTATAGGACCATGCATAAGAGTTTAAAATTTGGTATCTGCAAGCACTTGATCATTTCAGCTTAGAAACTCAGGTGCTAAAACATTCACCTAACACACCCAAGGGGTACAAGCACCAGTGCAGTAAGTTTATTTTAAAATTCAAGCAGCTATTCAAATAAGCTTCTTTGCAACACTCAGCTAGTTCAATGCCTGGGTCACCTTTGCTGAAGCAACACCTTTGGAAGGTGTGCCACCTATTATGTCATCAGGGAAGTTCAGAGAAGGGGGTAGGAGTTCTTCCTCTCCTTCTCTTTCTGCTTCCCACCTTTCTACTATGCAGTGGAACACTGCCCTGGTAGCTATAAACATCCCACACACATCTAACACTGTGGACTCTTTACAAACAATACATCGCTATTTCAAGCCCAATCACATAGTTCTACTGACATGGGGCCATATCTCCTGCTCTTATGTGATCCATGGTAGGAATGGATCTAGTGCAAATATCAGCCAAAGTGGACCAGTTTGCATAAAAAGAGAATGGATCCAAGAGGCGAATTTAGCCTATTGTTATTACCTTGATTAGCCATGTTAATCTCCTTGCTTTTTCATTCAGGCTATCCATTTTATTTTGATTGACATTTTTATCCAAGGAATATGAAAGATCCGATCTGACCAGTTTTCCTCCCCCGCAGCTTCGTCTTTGATTGAGCCATCTCTCTGATAAAACATCAGAAGAGGTGGAGGAAAAATATTGTGCTGTATCAACATGAGAGCCTTCTTTCCCGTTGGTGAAATTAGCATTTTCTCCCTTCAGTCCTGCTGAAATCTCTTGTCTAACAGAAGGTAAGCCTGAATTCTCTTATGTGGGCATTTACAAATCTGGCCATGGCATTGAGAAACTATTGCCACGGTTAAGTCTTCAGATACCTCCAATATTTGTCATTTCTTCTAAGAAATCTTTGTCATCACTATATCCCAGGAAATCCCATCTCCTTAATCTTGTTTTCCTTATTTATCATTAAGCCCAGCTCCCAATAACAATCTGCATATGGGAATAAAATAACTCTTTAGAATGATGTACAATTAACATATTCTCTGCGTATCCCTAAAGACTTCAGCTTGGTTTCATTATCACAGTAATCTCACGGGGGGAAATTAAAAGGCAAAAATCACCAAAATTACTCAGCTGCCTCATTCACTGTGCACCAATCACACATCACACTTCTCGACCTTGTAGTCTGCCAGTGTGTGACACTAGCCATCAAAATGTGTGACCAGTGACCAAGATGTGGGACATCTGTGTTTTGCTGCATGTTTTGCCATAATAGGCAGATCAGAACGGTTTATTAAAATAACAAAAACAAACAAAAAATATGTTTTGAAGGATGCGTCGTCGCTGTGTGAATTAAATGAGACAGTTTTCCAGTCTGTTAAAATAGGGATCATTTGAGGAGGGGTTTCCCTGCTCACTGTTTGGGGGCTTTGGATTTGGGGAGAAGGTTCTTACCTGGGCTTCTTGTGGGGCACCAAGGAGAGAGGTATTTGGTTAAGAGGGGTGGTGTCTACCCAGGCTACCCCCAAATTCAGTTAATGTTGCCCTCATGCTACCTACACACTTATACACAGGGCCTATACAATACACTTAATGATGCTGGTCCTACAAGCAGGAGGACTCCATTACTGCTACCCTACTGCCCTCCTGGCCCCAGAGGCCCTTAACCTCTTTTCTGGCAGCTTTGGGCTCCACACTCCCCTTTTTCCTCAGGTGGATAAAAAAGTTAACTTTCTAAGTTAAAGTTCTTTATCCATCTTTAATAAAATGACTTAATGTTTCACCAAAAGAAAAGCTTTACAATGGTTTCAATAGAATGTTGAATTTACAGTTGTGCCTGGGTCGGGGTCCTTTGTTGGGGGGGAGGGGCAGAAGGGATGGCCTTCCAGGCCTGCATGCAGCTTTGGAGAAAGAAGGAGGTGATGTTGGTGGGGAGAGTGGGGTTTTAACTTACCAGCCTCAGGTTACAATTCGTACTAAGTCTCAAGGTCCTCCTTGCTTGTCAGGAGGGGCTTGCTGAACCTACTCCTCTGGGTAGAGGTGCAGGATAACATGCTCCTCTTTCTTCCGGGCCTCCTCCTCTATGTTCCCCGCTAGCTCCACACCCTGGCCTTCATCAGCATCCTGTCAGACAATGAGGCCAGCAGGATTGAAAAGGGGTCACGTGTCACCTCAGCCTCAGCACCAGCTCCTTGAAGAGTAGGCATGTTGGAGGACCCCTCTTGGAGCGACTGCTGGAGTCTTTTGCCCTCCGGTACCAGATCAGTGTTTTATCTGTTCCCAGCACTGGGCTGGAGTATGAAGAATGCCCACTGAAAATTCCCAGTAGAGGTGTAAGTTCCTGGTGCTGCAGGAGAATGCATGGAGGACAGTGAACTCCAAACACACATTTATCAGGATCCAGGTACTGCGTAGGTGAGTAAAGACACTCCCGAACCCTGCAGTATGTACCCTACAGGGATCTGTACTCACCCAAACAGTGCTTCCTCTTCTACACTACTGCTTTTAGCAGAGTAGTGTCCTGCTACCTCAATGCTTCTGGATTCTTTTTCTGCTGCAGGGAATTCAAACTGGAACAGGTACAGAGAAGGGCTACTAGGATGATCCGAGGAATGGAAAACCTGTCTTATGAAAGGAGACTCAAAGAGCTCGGCTTATTTAGCCTAACCAAAAGAAGGCTGAGAGGAGGTATGATTGCTCGCTATACATATATCAGCGGGATAAATACCAGGGAAGGAGAGGAATTATTTAAGCTCAGTACCAATGTGGACACAAGAACAAATGGATATAAACTGGCCATCAGGAAGTTTAGACTTGAAATTAGACGAAGGTTTCTAACCATCAGAGGAGTTCTGGAACAATCTTCCAAGGGGAGTAGTGGGGGCAAAAGACTAATCTGGTTTCAAGACTAAGCTTGATAAGTTTATGGAGGGAATGGTATGATGCGATAGCCTAATTTTGGCAATTAACTGATCTCTGAATATTAGCGGTAAATATGCCCAATGGCCTGTGATGGGATGTTAGATGGGGTGGGATCTGAGTTATTACAGAGAATTCTTTCCTGGGTGTCTGGCTGGTGAGTCTTGCCCACATGCTCAGGGTTTAGCTGATAGCCATATTTGGGGTCGGGAAGAAATTTTCCTCCAGGGCAGATTGGCAGAGGCCCTGGGGGTTTTTCGCCTTCCTCTGCAGCATGGGGCACAGGTCACTTGCTGGAGGATTCTCTGCACCTTGAAGTCTTTAAACCATGATTTGAGGACTTCAATGGCTCAGACATAGGTTAGGGGTTTGTTGTGGAAGTGGGTAGGTGAGATTCTGCGGCCTGCGTTGTGCAGGAGGTCAGACTAGACGATCATATTGGTCCTTCTGACCTTAAAGTCTTAAAGAAAGGTTCCAGGAGAGGGGAAAGGCTCTGTCAGCAGGAAAGCAGTGGGGAAAGACTCCAGTAGCTTTCTGCTTCAGGACTCTTTTCTTGTGTGTTTGCGGGGGTGGGGGCAGGGCCGGCTTTAGGCCGATTCAGCCGATTCGGCTGAATTGGGCCCCGCCCAAGAGGGCCCCGCGCTGCAGCTGTTCACCCCGCCCCGAGCTCACTTCCCCCTCCTCCCCTGCCCTGCACGCCCCGCCCCCTCCCCTGCTTCCCGCGAATCAGAGATTCGCGGGAAGTCTGAGACTAAGCAGCAGGGGCCGGCCGGCCGGCAGCACAAGGTAAGCTGGGGTGGGGGCGGGAGAAGGGCTCCGGGGAGGCGCGGCCCGTTCCCGCAGGCCCCAGCACGGCCCCCGTGGCCCGGCTCCGGCCCGGTCCCCGCGGCTCGGGCCCCCCC
>NC_048307.1:25080499-25151415 GCF_013100865.1 Trachemys scripta elegans | reverse complement strand
CGGGGCCCCCCCGGTCCCCTCCGGCGGCGCGGCTCGGGGCCCCCCCGGCTCCCCCCAGCGGCGCGGCTCGGGACCTGGGGGCGGGGCTTGCAGCAAGCCCCGCCCCCAGGAATCGGGCCCCGCTCTTGCTAAAGCCGGCCCTGGGTGGGGGAGAAGCTCCAGCAGCTCCCTATGGCAGGGAAATGCTCTGGCAGCCTTTCCCCATTGCCTCCCACCTGCTAGAGCCTTTCACTAACACTTGTGTAGCTATACACCACAATGTAGACACTGCCTGCTTTTCACTGTGGTGTGTACCTACACATTCCATACATGTCACCCCTTGAGGTGTGCAGCACAGATGAAGCCCAAGCCATAAGCAAACATTTCTGATCTCAGATGTTGATAAGAATGTCTACAACGGCCTGCTCTAAATCCCACTGATGTCAAAGGGAGTGTTTGTAATGATTTCAGACAGCTTTGGATCAGACCCTAAGAAGAGGTGTTGACTGAAGAACTGTATTAACTGGAGTACTTTTGGACAGTCCCATCACACATTACTGTTTGACTCATTTCAATGTTTATATAATTTGATAAGAATTTAAGAAACTGTAGCATTTATAATTTGTGGACAATTTATAATATAGCATATACAGAGTTGATCATACTATTGATAAAGTGTCTGATTGCGATGTTTTCTTTCCCCGTTCTTTGGCTTGTTTAAAACATGAATGATACACATTTAAATATCCACATTCTACTACTGAAGTCTGTAAAGTACAACTGCTTGTTTACCAACCACTATATAATTTATAAACAAACTCCTGTAGCAATTTTTTTAAATTGAGTAGGCATTTTTCTCAAGTCACCCTTTATATTTGTTTCCTACACTACAAGTATATGTTCACTAAAATTCAACAACTTGTCCATGGACCTGATCCAAATCAGATGGAAGTCAACAGGAATCTTTCCTTCAACTTCAGTAGCCATTGGACTGAACCACACACAAAGAATACATTTATTGGTATACAAACTTCTTAAACATGGTCAGAGTTCAAGTTGCTGTTTCTAATGAGGTGCGAGTATATTTACTGAATTATGAATGAGAGAGGAAGTGACTTTTAGAATTTAAGAACCTTAACTCAGGGTTTTCTGTTTTTCTTTTTTAAAGAATGGAGTTCATTAACTTTAATCCCATGCAAACACTGGCCTGCATTTTCCAGGCCATCAAGTCCACTTTGCTCACCCAGAGCACCACTATGCCTGGTTCTTCACTGCTGCAAGGTCTCTGAGGGACCCAATGACAGTTGGATCAGATAACCCACAGCTCTAACTTTTACCAGGGCTAAGCACCTTAGGATCAGGGTGCTGCAACCAGCTCCCTGACTTTCCCCTCTCTTGGGTGGGGTGGTGAATCTGCTGCAGTTTTTTTGTATTTGAATTCCCGTTTTTGCAGGACGCTTAAATGAAGAACCAGGATCAAAGCGATAACACATTTTCATTTCTTATTCATGCTTATTTGTGTGTATGGACTGAAGCATCATGCACAATAGAGGAAATGATTTCCAACATTTGTGAACATTTTACTCTCCAGATGTTTAGTGTGGGAGTCTTAACTAGCAGCAAATATATAGTGCCAGTATAATGGTATGGAAGAGTTTATCCGAAACCAGCTGTGCATGTACAGCACTGACATTATGGTAACAAGAAAGTGGATGTTATACCAGTTGCACATATATAGTTTTTGTATTATGTTAAGATAAGAGCTGATGTGAAACCCTGCTTGGCATGTGTACCCTGACCATTATATTAAGGGAGTGCCGGTGTAAAACTCTTTACTTGTGTACAGATCCAGCAAAACCCAGCCTGGACCCATCTAATAAGCAGTGTGTTTGGGGAGGAAATATTTGATTTTCATATAAATTCAAGACAATGGGCCTATTCTTAGTTACACCAATGCCACTTTATGCCTCTCTGGTAGCATAAAGAGACTTTAAAATAAGCAGATATTATCCCATGAGAATATCCCCTCTGCTGGGGGCTTTCCAGCTGGTAGACAGGCTCTACACCAGCCCTATTCCCAGCGTACGGGATGGACTGGGATGTGGCCAGGGCATACTGCACAATGGTTGTTGTTCTTTGCTTCCCAGGGCCCACAGGATACAGAATACAGGTTAGAGCAGCCCTAAAGATGTTCTAATTTACATCAAAAGCTAGACAGGGCCCTGCATTGGCCCAGAATAGGAGAAGCATGAAGTTGATATAGAGAGTTGTAATGGAATAACTGAGAATCCGGCCCAATAAGTCCCTAGTTTAACATTTTTTTTTCAATGCAACCTTAATTATGGAGTCATGGCCAGCACCACACTAATAATTATATATATTACTGCAACTGTAAAGCGTGGGAATGTAACATACGCAACAGCAACTCACCTGCTCTGGCATTAGGATGCAGCCATTGCCTCAGTTTCCCCTCTGGCTGGACAGTTTATTTGGGTTTGTTAGAGAATTGGTGCCCTCTGGCCAAAGTAAGTGTTCTCCTTTTCTGGAGCAAACTAAGGGAGCATAAATAAGACCAGAACTCCCTCAGCCCTCCTTAAGCTCAACCCTAAATCATGGGATAGCTATGTGTCCCAACCCCAAGATTGCACTGCTACCTTGTTTCCCAGGATCACTTCCTTTCATGCCTGTCACTGGTCATACCTCAGTCACCTCCACACCAGGAGATCCAACTACCAGCCTGACCTCTTCCAATGAGCTCAAAAATCCTCCTACATCCTTTGCCTAGAGAAATCCCCACAGTTTACTGTCACCCTGGCTCTTTACCTAGCTCCCACACCAGGTTTTACCACAGCATTGGTGTTTCTTTAGGTAACCACAGACTAGCTCTCAAACTCATCAATCTCGCTGGTCTGAGAAAAGTTGCCTTTTATAACCTGTTAATTTCCTATCATGCATTGCAGCCCAGCCTACAATTACCAGACATCTCTTTGGGAACTACAATGTGCAGAATTCCCTACTTCTCCAGGCCAGAATTCAGAGCAGGGTGGCCTGGATCCAGACCTGCCCTTCAAAAGTCAGACTGTCCTGTTACAAGGTACAACTATATACATATACACAAATATATTGCATAAATATATATGCAACTCCATATTTTATACTAGCAGTATGTGGTGAACTGATACTATACTGGTGTTTCCCAGCTGACTGCCCACTCATAATGATTTCTAAAGCATAAAGAGGAGATTCATAGAGTCACAGATTTTAAGACCAGAAGGGGCGATAATATTAATCTAGCCTGACCTTCTACATAACAGAGGCCA
The DNA here is from genome assembly GCF_013100865.1 of Trachemys scripta elegans. Classification (NCBI taxonomy): domain Eukaryota; kingdom Metazoa; phylum Chordata; order Testudines; family Emydidae; genus Trachemys; species Trachemys scripta. The sequence goes on along the minus strand of NC_048307.1, from coordinate 25,148,116 downwards.
CAGAATTTCATCAGTAGATCTCAAATCTCTTTAAAAGTGAGGTAAGTATTATTAGCCACATTTTACACATGGGGAAACTGAGGCGTATCACACAGAGCAAAACCAACTACATATTCATATATAATATTATTAACTATTATTATTATGCCATATCATGGCCCAACTCGCATGGTGGCTAAAGAGAATAAGGGCCTTAATTAGGGGAAGTAATATGGTCAGAGTAGTGAGAGCGGAAGATGATTTTCATATCAGTATTTTGGATGGATTGTAAGGGGATTGTGAGGAGAAGGATGCAGTAGTCAAGGCGAGACGTGACTAAGGTATGGGCAAGTTATTTAATCAATAAGGACAGACAGAATATATTTTCAACAATTTCTAAGTGTGCTTAAAGTTATGAATGTGCTCAAGTACTTTTCTGAATTGGGACCAGTGTCTTGCTATTTGTTTGGATAATGCCTAGCACCTTATGAGCACTAACATAATAAAAATAATAAAATAATATTAATAAATAACAGTGCACTAAGGACCTGATTTTCCGAGGTGATGGCCCCCACAATTCCAGTTTAAATTAACAGGAGTTGAGAGCTCAGCACGTCTGAAAATCAGGCCTTAAGATAATTTGGTGTGACTGCATGGAGAAGCAGGCAGAACCTGCTTTTAATTAGCATGACCAAAAACACTTATCTTTTTAGTTGGGTTGCAGCATGGTCTAGTAGACAGGGATTTGGACTGGGAGCCAGGACAACTGAGTTCTATTCCCAAATTGCCTACTGACCTGCTGAATGACCTAGACCAAATAACCTTCTCTGTTTTCCTTCCCACCCTTTATCTTGTCTTGTCTATTTTTAAGCTCTGAGCAAAGACTCTCTCTTATTAGGTATATAGCTATCACAATAAGGCCCCAGTCTCATTTGCGATCTCTTGCCGCTACCAGAATTCAAATAATAAAAACAATGTATACATATAGATATATGTAATTATATATTGTGAGAAAAATCACATTTGATTTTTGGAATGTTTCTGTATATATAAAATATATTATGCTTTACTTATTTTAATATTATTTTTCAATACCAAGACTAATTTATGCCGACACGGTCATCAATCAAATGGTTATTATTATATAATTTCTATACTTTGGTAGTGCCCAGTGGTCCAATCAGGGATTGGGACCCCAGTGTTCTAGGTGATGTACAAACACTATGAAGATGAAGACATAACTTCTCCCTTGAAAAGTTTAGGAGCTATCTGTTTTAAGGAACTGTCTTACTACAATTGTGTGCAGGGAATATTTCTCCATGGGACCATTTGTGAGCCTTTTTGGTTAACTGTGGAAAGACATTAAAAAAGAAAGACTTACTTTGTTTTGGTAAGTGCTCACTGGGTGAGCAAAATTTTCACAGGTCTCAACCTCTGCCATCTACATGCACAGAAAACACATTACACATGAATATGCGTGGGTCTCTCTATTGCTACAAAATCATGCATTTGTACATTAATAGTATCTGTTGTATTTGTGCACAAATATGATCAGCTGGACCTGTGGGCACATGCATGTGTGAAGAGCCCATCACCCAAGTACTCATTGGGGGTCTTTCGCTCATGAATGCAGGCCTCATTGCTTGATCCCCAGTATCTGAGAGAACCTCACTTGAGCACCAATATTTGTGTGTGCACACTCGTGTGCCAACCCCATCCCCAAAGCCCATTAGTTGTGCGCATGCCCAGTCCTGCACATACACTCATTGGCACGGTGGCTATTGCTGTGGGGGCCCTATGCAGGTGGGAGCTGAGGCAGTGGCTGTCTCTCCCTTTGCACTGTTTACTTAGTCACACAATGATGAAATATAAAATCACAGGGAAGCCTCAGAACTCCTCATTAAAATCATGCTTGGAAGTGTCAGGGGACGAGGCCACAGTGCACAGACCTCAGCAGCCTGTGTCCCTCCCTTACCACCAGACAATGGGAGGAGTCACCACCAAGACCCCAGTACATCACGATAGGGGGAGGGGAAAGGAGAGGGAAGGCTGGTTCATTGCGTTCCTCAGGGCGGTGGAAAAGAACGACTGCGCCTGCGCACAGCACGCAGCCCTATTGCGCGTGCGCAGAAGCTTTTGGTGTCGTAACCAATCTTGTCCCTCTTCCCGCCCCTTTGTGACACTGGCTTGGTGATGGGCACGCAGTTATCCAATGGATGTGGGCTTTGCCGTTCAAACCGGCAAAGGTGGAGCCAAGCCTGCCAGTGAGAGAGCGAGGGGCGGGTTTTTTTTGACAGCAGGTTCGGCAGCTGCCTTTCCTGGGGTTTTACTGGGATTGGGGCGGCGTCTGCGGCTCAGTGTGGTTGGAACCGGCGGAGGGGTTGGAGCTAGGGCGAGCGAAGGCCGAGAGCATGGGGGTTAGGTAGGAGCGGCCCGGCCCCAGCAGCAGCCCGGCCGGCCGGCCTCCGCCGGCGGGGAGGGCAGGCGAGCGCTGCCGTGTGACGGGGGTCTGGGCGCGGCGGCGGCGGAGCTGAGCCGGCCGGAGGATGGAGGACAAGAAGGAGGAGGGCGAGGCCGAGATCCAGGAGCACGGGCCCGAGCACTGGTTCAGCAAGTGGGAACGGCAGTGCCTGGCCGAGGCCGAGCAGGAGGAGGCGCTGGCCCCGGAGCTGCAGGAGGAGGCGGCGGCCGCCGCGCAGCCCGAGCACAAACAGCAGAAACTGTGGCACCTCTTCCAGAACTCGGCCACCGCCGTGGCGCAGCTCTACAAGGGTGAGCGGGGCAGACTAGCGGGGCGCCCGGCGTGCGGGAGGCCGGGCCGGGCCAGCCATGGAGCATGGGGGAGACGCAGCGCTACGAGGGAGGGAGGCTCCGCCGGGAAGCTGGCTGAGACGTGAGGGAGGAACCCTGCGGGGGGGGGGGGGGGGGGGGGGGGCCCCCGGGGAAGCCGGGGGGGGTGTGGTGAGGACGCGGCTCCGCATAGGGGCGGGGGTTCCCCGGGCAGTGTGAGGAGTGGGGGCTCCGCACCCATCCATAGAGGCGGACGGGAAAACAAAATGGCGTGAGGTGGAGCCGCCGCCTCCGCCGCTACCCTGGAAATCACCTTTCCAGCCCCCCGGGGGAGGGGACGACCCCGAGGAAACCCGCCGCTCTCGCCCCCCTCCGCGACTCCTGTCTCCAGCCGTGTCTGGAGCCCCGGCCCCTCCCCAGAGATCGCCCAAAATGGCGGGGGTGGAGGGGGGGGCGGAAGGGATCGGCCCCGGGATGGCGGCGAGGGGGCCCTTTGGCGTGAGGGGAGGAGCAGGTTCCCGGCAGCGCTCAGCGACCGCCGGGGGGAGCGAGGGGCTGGGTCCCGCCGCCGAGACCCACCCCGGAGGGGAGGGGGGAGGGTGAGAGGGAGCCCTTGGTGACCCGCAGGGCAGCCGAGGGGAGGAGAGCCGAGCCGGGGACCGAGCCCTCCCGAAGGCGGCTCCTGCCGTCTAGCCCGGGGAAGAAACACCGACAAAATGGCGAGCGCGGGGCCGGCCCCATTGTGCACTGGGTTCTGAGGGGAGGGGGCAGGACAGGGCGCTGCGCCGGCGGTCCTGGGGCACCATCGCCTATCCCGGTTCCGGGTAGCAGGCGCGGTCGGCCCAGCCACACCCCGGTCCCGGGCTGCCTCCGGGAGGCTGAACAAAATGGCGAAACCTAACATGGCCGTTCGGAGTTAGTGTCTCCAAAATAAACAGCGCGTGTGTCCTTCCATTCCTGCAGACCGGGTGTGCCAGCAGCCAGGGCTCTCCCTCTGGGTCCCCTTCCAGAATGCCGCCACCGCAGTCACCAACCTCTACAAAGGTAAGGGCCGGCCCCGGCGCTATCCCTCCCCTCCTCCCAAGTGCTGGCCTTGCTCATAAAATCCACGCTGCTGCCTGAATCTTGCAACCTTTCCTTGGCCACTGTAGTTTGGCAGCAGTTAACTTTCTTCCATGTTGGCTCATGTGAGTTACTAACTTAAGTTGTTCCATTCCTAGGCTCTTGCATAATGAAGCTCTTAACATGTGCATGTCATTCTGATAAGCTCAGGAGAGGAGTACAACAGGCCATAGCATAGAATTTGACAGTGATACCTTTGTGTCTCTTGTAGTTTTAAATAAGTTGTTTAAAAGGCAGACTTCATGTTCCAGATGCAAACCTCAGAGCTTTTTTTAGTAAGCATGCCTTCAAAGGTTTAATGTCTGCCAGTGTTGAAATTTGGTTGTAGGACAGTGGTGCTCATTCTTTATTAGATCTCTTACCTGTATCGGTTAAATTCATGCTGATGACTTTTAGTGACTACTTAAGGTGTCCAAAGGAAATGGGGAAAGTTAACTTTCACTAATATTGTAACATACAAACAGAACCTTCTGGACACTTGTGATGCACAAAATGCACCCATGATGCACAAAAATGTAAAGTCATATTTAGAAATTTGATGACACTTAGAGTTTCTACAAAGATACACTGAGTTTAACTATCAATCTGTAGCCTCTGATTGGAAAAGGTACTTGTAGGTCACTGTTGCAGAATGATCCTGATAGGAACAGAAACATTCAGTGACTTTACCAAATCAGCTGTCTGAACAATGCAAACTATGGCATTGTGGCTCTCATTACCATTGTCTGTTTGCTAATGGTGATGAGTCAAAAGCAGAGCTTTTAAAAAAGGAGAACCCTAAAATAAAGTACTCTTTTGCTTGAGTTTTATTTTTTGCACGATTTTGTTTAGCTGCATATCTGTTTTGCTTCATGCCTACAATTCTAAATGGAAACACATATATGCATGCTTTATCTTTGATTGTTAGCAGTTGGCTGATTTGTCAGTCCATGGATTTGTTTTAAATGACTGAACTGAGTTTAGCAGTGTAGTATTTCTGATAACAGATCAGGCTTCTCACCATGCGGTAATAAATGGGGAGGAAACAGTAGGTGTGTAACCATTACATTGGAGACTTGCTTCTCCTTTGTAGACAATCCATGAAGAGTTAGTGAAATAGACATTGTAATCTCTGCTTTTATGTAGTTCTCAAAATGGAATGTGGGCTTGATGGAATAGCCAGAAACACTAGTTCTAGGCTTTGACTTGGCAGCTACACAGTGTTAATCAGCCACATTTCCTTGATGATGGTCAAACTATAACAGAGCTTCCACTTGCTCATCTATCACTGTGGGATAAAGAGGAGCTGTTATGTAAATCAAAGCTATAATCTGGTTAGAATATCTACTGCCTATATGCAAACTTTGATAAACTGGAATCTTATTGATTTGTGGCTCTTCAGAGCACCTCCCCTTTTTAGGAAGGACTGCTTGGATTCAGTTAAAGAATTTGTTTTAAAGTTTTGCAAGAAAAAATAAATTCATGATATTATTCTGCCATGATTATTTAACAGAATAACTTGAAAATACATTACCATGAAATTAAAATGATCTGGCTCTCACGTGAATAAGATCATTTAAATTGATAGTCATTAAATTACACACTTTTTTGAAAAGGTTTATCTGTTTTTTCTTCCGAGTAGTGGAAATTACTATGAATATTTTTAGTCTTGTGTATTTCACAGCCTGTGTCAAAAGTCAGTTTTACTGTTTCCTCTATAAAGTCTTATTGGCTGCAGCCATGTTTACACTATGGGTTCTGTAGTGCCATAGCATAGATGTTTACTTTGATGGAAGGGGTATTTCCATCAACTTTGGTAATCAGCCTCCTGGAGTAGCAGTAGCGAGATCAAGGAAAGAATTCTTCCATCTATCTATCTAGCTACTGTCTCTTTAATGGACTACATTAAATTGCCTACATTTCAAGGGGACAGAATCCCTCTAAATAAAGCTATGCACAAGGAGAGCTGGCAGGGTAGAATGTTAAATACAGATGTAGTACTAAAAAGTTCTAAACATTCTTGTTGCTCTTTAAAACTTGGTTCATTGTGGTTACTATCAAAGGTGTGGGAGGCCGTGTGCTTCACATGAAGCTGCAAAAAAGTCATCAAAGGAATAGTGTATGATGAATCAAGCATCTCAAACTGCCTACATCAGGAACATCTGTTAAATATATTTAAAGCCATTTTTTACTTGGTAACAGATTATTGGCATGCATATATATAATTTCAATAAATGTTGTTCAAGTATGTTCAGTTCTCCTTCACACCTCAATTCATCTGCATATAGTTTTCACTTTTAAACTTGATTAGGCTCTTAGCATTTAATCACTCTTAATACAATATTGTCCAATCAGTTGCAGCACTGGGCACCAAGAGTATTTTAAGTTTTTTAGATCTACTGACAATATGTCCATCTAAACACAGAAAATGGGCTGTTGCTCACTAACTGTCCTCCATATCCTACTTGGTTTGCCCTGAAAATGGTTTGGCTGCTTGTTCAGAGGGGACACAACTTTTCAGTACCATTCCAGAAAGTGTGTTAGAGACCTGTTGGAATATGATGTCTAGAAATCTTGTTGGACATGACTTCACTAGGAAAAAGGGATATGTTCATTAGGATATTAGATGTTGTGTTAAAACTAAAAGTGACTTGTCTAACCTAAGTTTAGTTATTTGTAGTCTTAGCTGATGGAGCTGAACCTTAAGGGGAGTGTAGGATTGACCTAGATCAGCTATGTGTTAAAACTACAATTACCTGGTCTATACTATATTAATATCTTAAAACAGCTTTTTTTTCTAATGAAGGCAAGGCATGTCCCATCTATACTAGCAGCCAAATACCTTCAGCACCATATGACTGGAGATAGGGGTCAGCCCATTGTTCATGTATCTCAGCAACAGACCACTTTTCATAGATGGCACTTAACCTTGATGGCTTTATGTGGACTCTTTTCTGTCCTCTTACTTTCTGTGTTGAAGGTGATCCTGGCAAGCAATTAAAGGAACACTGTCAATTTGAAAACTAGTTTAGAGTTCTTAGTAGCTTCCATAAGTAGATCTGTATCAGAGTTCTTCCACCAGCTTTTGTAATCTCATGTTTTCCTAGTCTCCAAAAATGTTTCTTTAGCTGTGTGATAAAGTCAACATAAATATTGTGGTTTTGACCAGGCAAAGTACGGTCAAATGCACATGATAAACTGAGAGGAAGTTATTTGTTTCTCTTACTATAATCTTTTTGGTGTTCCTTTTAACAGTGTGAATTGAGCATCCTGTTTGAATAGTAGCTATTAGACTTGGACATCAAAATATTAATATGGAGGAGGAATCTTTCATAGGCTTACCACTTCAAATATTTTTATCATAAAGGATGTGAAATTGTGTATTTGTTTTAGATCTACACTTTATATACTAAACACATCCGAACTGTTTCTAGTTAAAGCTTTGGGACATGGTATTTGCCAAATATGTTTGAAGTGCTGCTAATTTTTAAACTATGATGGCTGAAGCATTCCTACTTGTGGTCAGAATAAACACCAGGGTTTTTTTTTTTTTTTTTTTCACAAATCGGGTAATAGTGCCTTGTAAACAAATCTTAAATTATTGTTCTACTGACCTTGATTCTCAAATACAATATGGCAGTTTTGTATATTATGTGTAAAAACTAGTTTGGAAGCTGGTTTGCAGGTAAATCATGTATAACGCTGTTTCAGTGAGAAACCTGTATGAATTATTTGAATAAACAAGTATGAAGGAGCTATTGACATGGTTTAGGCATAGAACTCTTTGTTCATTAGTGTTTCCCCCAATTGGGGGAAAAACACCAGCGCTTCAGAAACACTCATTTAAGGAGCATTGCCAAGTTCTTAAATGTATTTTCTCTGAAAGATTAAGTAAAGGAAATTGGAGTGGACTTTCCAACATTAAGCTCCATGTCTTCATTATGGAGCAAGAGCAAACATGGTGTCTTGTTCATATGCTGAAATCACTGTTGGCAAAGCACTGAGAAGAAACTGCTGTGGCAGAAACAGTAGAATAAACACAATGAGTACAGAACATTGTATGTCCTATTTAAAATGTGACTGATTTCAGTAACATACTGACGTAGTTCTTAGACTAATTAGCCAGAGTTGTTAGAAACTCCTTTTAAAGTGGATCAAATGATCTGAAAGGATCTACTAGAAAATAACAAAGTGGCATGCACAGGGTGACAACTCATGTCAGTATCCAGAATGAAATTCAACTTGGTAGGAGATCTAATACCTGAGGGAGATCCAGCCAAAGATTTTGTGCACTAAACTTGTCCTGGGCTTTGCAAGTAGAAGGCGTGAAAGGCTTTTACAAAATATACCTTCATGGATTATGAAATACATGAATATAATAAGTCAGGGAATAATTCAAGATGTCCCACATGAGACAATTTACAAAAAATGAAGCTTGGAACATTGCTAAAGTACTAGCACATGGCTGCCTTGAATTCAAGGGATGCTTTCTAAAGAAATCACACCTCTGAAAATTGTTTACCTAGAGCAAAAGGACAAGAGGTTTTGTGTGATAACACCTGGTGTTTAGCTTGTTTCCCTAGTTTGTGGATATTCTTGCACGCAGTGGAAGAGAATAACTTTAAAAGGGAGCATAAAAAGCCAAAACTCATTAGGGGGACTTGCTCAAGTGTAATACCAGAAATTACTCTTAAATTTGTTTAAATTGATTTTAGATTTGATAATTTCTTCAAAGGTTCCACTGTTAAGTACTGACTTAACTGAAATACCATAGATAATGCTTTAGTTCAATTTAAACACAACTCTGTCTGACTCTTTACATCAAAACTTGAGTATAATCAGTCACCACTTATTTATAGCAAATACTTTTGATGGCACCATAAACACCAACTTGGGATTGGGAACTGCAGTGTTGGGTGCTATGCAAACATGGAAAAGAGACCATCCCTGCTTAGCAGTTTAATATGTATAGGATATAAACTATCTTCTATGAAGGCAACTTTTAAGCTTGTGTATACCAATGTTTGTCCTGATTGTGTCTCTTGAAGATGTTAGATAAGTGTTACTCAGAACTCCAACATGAGGAGGGAACTGGGGTGGGCTGTGGTCTCTTGCAATCTCATTCTTGTCTAATCGAACACATGGTAACCCTTATGAATGAACAAGCCACAGACTAATTATTCTGCTTCAGATGCAACACTTAAGAACATTCTTTGTCTTCTTCTTTTTTTCCAGAAAGCGTGGATGCCCATCAACGAAGCTTTGATGTAGGAATTCAAATTGGCTATCAGCGTCGCAATAAGGATGTGTTAGCTTGGGTTAAAAAACGCAGAAGAACTATTCGTAGAGAAGATTTGATCAGCTTCCTATGTGGAAAAGTTCCTCCTCCACGAAACTCTAGAGCTCCCCCAAGACTGACTGTAGTATCCCCTAACCGAGCTACTTCAACAGAAACTAGCTCATCTGTAGAGACTGATTTGCAGCCCTTCCGTGAAGCCATAGCTCTGCATGGTAACAGTAATTTTTTTCAATATTTCTTTTTAAAAGATGGGTGGGAATCCTTAATGGGGAGCATACCTTTCTGTTAAGCTTTGGGGTTTATTTTGGGGCTCCCTTCACTACAGTGTAACCAGAGAGGAAGTGTAGTTGGCATCCTTGTGTAAAGACACTTGCTCTGGAGCAGTTGTGTTACTAACATGTTAGTTAATTGCTAAGAAATGGTACAATTGTTAAATCCTAAGTGCAGGCAAAAGTTTTTCTGCATTAAGGAGCAAAGCATTTTTTGAAATTGGTATCTTGTGCAGCTGTAGTCTCCTAAAGTGAGCTTAGGATGCACTTGTAGCCACCCTCTTTCAGCAAAATGATTTCATGTTGAAGAAAAAGGACTAAAAAAAACCCACACGTACCGGTCATCCACACGTACCGGTCATTTACTGATCGGTGCCAATACTGATGATGGGGTGCTGTCTGTATCTTCAGAACCAATTTCTGGAACATGCTGTTGAAAAGCCATACTTAGTTCTGGAAAGAAAACAGGCTTTTTCTAAAAGCATTGATCCTACCCATTGGTGGAAAAGTGGATGGCATCTTTCATGTTAGTTTTTGACGTCTCTGAAACCTGGATTTCACCAGTCACTGGAAGGCAGTTTTGTTTTCTCCTCTCTTTGCTTCTGGGAGCCTGTTTTCTTACTCCTACTTTCCCTTTGCCTTTTTCCTAGGAAGAGGGAGCTCTTGACTGGCCTATACTCCCTCTTATCTGTTCCTTTTTAGTAATGCCCTTCCACTTTGCTTAGTCCCAATTTCACTGGTGTGCTTAGCATCCTGACTGGTCAGGAATGGGCCAAGTGATTGCATTTCTTCTTGAGTGGATCAATCAAACTTTGGTCAGCTTTTCATTGCTCTGCACTACTAGTGAAGGCATCTTTCAAGCCATGCTCAGAGGATAATATTCCTCATAGGAAAAGCTGTAACACTTTTAGAGAAGCCATTACTAGTACTGCACAGCTGCCATTTTTATTTCTAGGAGTTCTCATTAATATAATGTGGTTCAGGGGTGTACGTCAGAGGAATGGTTCTTACTGTCTGAAAGCTTTAGAGAAATTGATTCAGGTGCAGAATTTAGTGTTTGAACTTTTATTTAGCCATAATGGCTTGGTGTGGCTCCCAAACCCTAGGAGCTGGTTTCTTATTTCTCCTAGGTAGCTTTAATTTAACAAATATCCATATTCTAATACTCATATACCTAAATTGATGGTTACTTGATTTTTATTGCTGGCTTTTAAGTGCTTTCATCTTTTAACTTTTAAAAAAAACTTTTTATTCACAATGGATAATTTATACACTCATCTCTCACTTCTTCATCCTTTCAGAGTAAAATAATCTCAAGTTTCATGACTTCTCTACTCAAAACATACTAAACCTTTTCCATTCTTTGGGTCATCTAAAAATTTTGATGTGAACGCAAATGAGCAGAGTCCTTAAAGTATAAAATGATGGGCCGGTCCAGCCCAGAAGTAAATTACAAAATGAATTTTAGAAAAAAATCTTAATTCAACTGTCCTATGAGACTGAATAAATTAAAACTTGAGTTAGGGAGATGGAAGCAGGACCAGGTAGAGGAAAGGGGTGTGCATGGAAATAAATAGGCTGCTGGCATCTTCAGTTGAGGAAATAATTTAAGATTGCAGTACTATCACACTACAGACTTCGTTATAAACTTAAAGAATTTCAATAGCAAAGCCACAACCAAGATAAGAAGATACAGAATGTTTGCTTTGGTCTCTCTGGTTCCGCATAACAACTCCCCCTCCTTTTGAGAGAGTCCCTTTTTGATCTCTGTGTGTGGGCCTCTTGGCATTGTCTCTTAACCTTCAAGTATGTGTGGAGAAGTGGCTTAGCTTGAACCTTCTTTTGGTTCTGGGTTTTTTCCCCCTTATGGCTTCAGTTAAACAAAACCAACATTCGTATAGTAAACACACCAATAATTGGGTCACTATTCATATTCATAAGTTACAGGGCAACTGGAGATGAGGGTGGCAGTCTGATTCTGGGGGTGGCTACATCATGTAGGTGCCTGAATTCTTTGGGTGCCTGCTAGGTACCATTCTTTAGGATTTATGCAGGTAGACTTAATAACCACCAGGCAAAAAATAAAGTTAAATTGCTTTAGGAGCAAGTAATAGTATCTTTTAATCATTAAAAGGGAATTATGTGCAAAAAAAATTCTGCACACAATATTTTAAAATTCTGCATATTTTATTTGTCAAAATAACACAATATAATCACACCATTTTCAATTATTTGCTGACAAGTATTTTGAAACAAATTTCCAAAATAGTTGAAAATGGAGTGATTATATTGTTACTGTTGTTTTGCCATATAAAATAAAATTATGTAGAATTCTAAAATTTTTAATTTTTTGGTGCAGAAATCCCTAGAGTACCAGGGTTCTGTATTGCGCAATCTGAGTGCAAGCAGCTTGGTGGGGGGTCTGGGTGCATGGTGAATCTGGATGCACGGGGGCTTGTTGGGGAGTTCTGGGTGCAGGGGGAATGGGACTCTGCAGGGGAGTCCAAGTAAATGTGGCTGTGTGTGTGTGGGGGGGTGTCTAAGTGTGGGGGGAATGGGGCTTGGTGGCGTGTGGGAGGGGGTCAGTGTGTGGCTTGTTTGGGGCTCAGTGAGGTGGGGGTATGGGTGTGGAGGCTCCCGATGCAGGGGGAGGCTTGGTTCGGGGAGACGGGAGTTCTGGATATGTCAAAGAATGAGGCTTGACGGGGGTTTTTGGTATGGGGGGGTTGGGGGTGTCCAGATACACGGGGGTTGTGTGGCCAGGGGGAGCAGCTCCCTGTACAGTGACCCCTCGCCCTATGGCTGAGGAGTGATGGGGCCAGGAAGTGGGAGAAGGCAGTCAGTGTATTGGGAGCTGCTTCTGCTGACCACCCAACCCCCATGTATCTGAACCTCCCCCATACCCTGTCAAACCTCACCACCACCTTCTTCCCCCCCACAAACACACAGGGTTCAGAGCTTCCTGCAGGCCAGCTAGGGGAAGCTTCGGAGGTTGATTTCTCCCCCCCCCCCCCCAAGCTGTGACTAATGTCCCTGGCTGGCCTTGATATCCCTAGTCATCATCTCCTTCCCACCCGATCCCAGGGTGACTTACCTCTCCCCTGGCTGCCCAAACAGACACTGCTGAGGAGGGGTGCGTGAGCACTGGTGCAACTTCTTTGCTTCCCCATAGAAACAATTTTTCTGCAGAAAAGCAAAGAGAATCTGCAGGGCAACATATTTCTGCATGTGTGCAGCAGTGCAGAATTCCCCCAGGAGCAAATAATTTAGAAACTGTATGAAAAAGTTCATCAAGTTCCTGTCTAGCTGCCCCCACTCTTCAATTGTACTATAATATCTAGAAATGTCCTTCCACTTCTTCACTTGGCATACAAGTCTACAAGTCAATCACCCACTGGATTAGTTCCTCCTGATACACATTTTCTCTCTTCCTCATACAGTCTATCTTACACTAGTCATCTAGTGACCAGGTTCATGTTTACCTATTCTTTTTAAAATGACTGCATTCCTCTACAGTTCCTTCTGTCTGAATACATTAGACAGATTTCAAGAATTTGTCACTTTCCATATCATTCTCCTTACCAATCTTTAGACTCTTTCCAAAACTCAGTAGTTTTTCAAGATTTGGAATATTATATACAATTTTGGCCACTGAGACTTGTGTATAATCAACCATCTCTTGTTCTGCTAAAGCTGGCAGAAAAGCAGCACTTGTAGAATAACAAAGCATGGAAGTGCACATAAGAAACATTAAGTACATGTTTTTATTTAATACTTTATTAAAAAGTGACACTTCAAGAAACCAACTATCTTTAATATCGGTTTCACAGAAGTGGACATTAGTTCTACAGTTTTTCCAGTTGGCTAATTTTTGATTGATATGAGCAAATCGTACAATCTGCAAGATAATGAAGTATTCCAGTATAGACATTGATTCCTATCCTTTCTATGTGATACATCTATGAAGTTATATCTGTGTTTAGAATCCATTGAGAGGGAGAAGCTATGCTAACAAAGGAATAGGGAGGTGTTCAAAGTGTTTGAGGCTACAGCTACACTACAGGGGGGAGTCGATTTAAGATACGCTATTCACTTAGCTGAATTTGCGTAGCTGAATTCGACGTATCGCAGCCGACTTACCCCGCTGTGAGGACGGCGGCAAAATCGACCTCCGCAGCTTCCCGTCGACGGCGCTTACTCCCACCTCCGCTGGTGGAGTAAGAGCGTCGATTCGGGGATTGATTGTCGCGTCCCGATGGGACGTGATAAATCGATCCCCGATTCAGGCGGGTAGTGTAGACCCAGCCTGAGTAATTGCTGTTTGAATCTGTTTAGTGCTTTCTTTTCTCAACTTCCAAAAAAACATGCATCCTGTAGCCATGAGTTAGTCTGGCAAAGTGAACAGTTCTACCCAAAATGTGTAGGGAAGAGAGAAGGTTCAGGTTCCTGCAGGGAGACTATCACTCCAAAATTGAACTCCCTTCTCTCCCCAACTCTACTAACTTAATATGTGAGATATGACAGGGCTCTTAAATTTCTTAGCTGGCAGTCTTGTGGACTTTACCCAGAGGGTTAGGCCTTTGCAGAGTCAAAGTAGGAAACAGTACCAAATCTCTGAAAGTGGAGCAGCTCTCACTTTGGGCTTGTCTTCACTACTGGGATAAGTCAACCTAAGTTACACTACTCCAGCTACGTGAATAATGTAGCTGGAGTCGACGTAGCTTAGGTCGACTTACCCCGCTATCTTGACTGCTGCATCGACAGGAGTTGCTCTCCAGTCGATTTACTTTACTCTTCTCTGGGAGCTGGAATAGCAGACTCAACTGGAGAGCGCTTTGATGTCCATTTAGCAGGTTTTTGCTAGAACCGCTAAATCAACACCTGCTGCATCGCTTGCAGCAGTGTCGATCTTTCCGGTAGTGAAGACAAACCCCTAATCTTTGGAGTAGTTTCTATAAAACAGTTCAGTGTCTTATTAGAAGTGAAAGGAAATCAAGTTAGGTACTGTACAATGCTAAGATGAGGTAAAAGTACAGGCCATCATCGCTATGAAACCTTATTTATGTATTATCATTGAATTGCATTAGTTACTGTAACTTTTCCTTCCAGAAAACTTGTGTTTTGTGTAGGCAAGATTCTCTGATTTAACATAAAATAAAAAAAAAATTCTGGAGTCAGAGAACGTGCTATCATGAACCAATTAACTCCGTGATTTGTTCCCAAATCCTTGCCTTGAGCATCAGTACACTTATATTCACACAGTATGTTAAAGGTAGCCTTTCGAAAACTACATTAACCCAAAGATAGTCAAACACTGCCACAAAAACAAATGTGATGTTGCAGGTTGCTACCTGCTCAAGCTCCCTCTCTATGGCTTAGCTACTTGAACTGTTGGGAGTATATTTTAACTATTTGACATAAACTGATGTCCAGATTGCCTTTTTCTGAAGCATGAGAAGAACTGTAAATTAAGTTTTGCTTTCTGCGTTGTGGTGTTTATGGGGATGTGTGTGGTACAAATGGACGATAGGTCCATCAATGGCTATTAGTCAGGCTGGGCAGGGTTGGTGTCCCTAGCCTCTGTTTGCCAGAAGCTGGGAATGGGCGAGGGGATAGATAACTTGATGATTACCTGTTCTGTACATTCCCTCTGAAACACCTGGCATTGGCCACTATTGGAAGACATGATACTGGGCTAGATGGACCTTTGGGCTTACCCTGTATGACGGCTCTTATGAGGCACTGCTTTATGGTGAAACTATTTTAAAGTATATTGGATCCTGTTGCAAGACTTCCTTTGCAACAAGTTTAAAGCTTCAAGAAAACTGTAGGGCCAAATTTTCAAAACTTGTATGTGTGATTTCTCTGATTACACATGCGTGCTTCCACAACTTTGCTTTCTGGATGTGTATTCCAGTTTTCAATTGAAACTGTCAAGCCACTGTTTAGAACACCTGTTCCGTAAAGAAACTTAGTCACAAGATTTCCAGAAGTAGAAATTTACTTGGTCTTCCCCTTTCCAGAACTTACTAATCTCCTATGAAAGACAAGGAACACTCAAATTTTCTCAGAGGATCCCTACAGTAATGTTAGTGGACCAGGTACCTTCCCGTTTGTGATCATGCAATTAATGTTCCTGTAATAACTAAGGCTACTGTATATGGGGGGAAAGTGTTAGGAAAGTTTCAGAGTAACAGCCATGTTAGTCTGTATCCGCAAAAAGAAGAACAGGAGTACTTGTGGCACCTTAGAGACTAACAAATTTATTAGAGCATAAGCTTTCGTGGACTACAGCTCACTTCTTCGGATGCATATAGAGCTCTCTGTATGTGTGTATATATATCTCCTCAATATATGTTCCATTCTATGTGCATCCGAAGAAGTGGGCTGTAGTCCACGAAAGCTTATGCTCTAATAAATTTGTTAGTCTCTAAGGTGCCACAAGTACTCCTGTTCTTCTTTTTGTTAGGAAAGTGTATATTGTAGCATAGTATAGCATATCATCTTTACACACTTAAGTCTTCCTTTGTTCTCCTTTCAATTCCTTTTGCTCTCTTCCACATGGCTCTTTTGTCTCCTTGTGCGCCCCCTCATCCCCACCCACACACTGGCTTCCTAGTTGCCAACACTTCCACGTTCCTCTCTGTCTAGAACCAGTAGTATCGTGGTGGGAACTATACAGAACCCTAAAATAAATAGTGACTGATTCATCTGTCTGATAGCCGTTCCTAGTAGAGGCAGCTAGACTGGCTCTTTATTTCCAGCTGCTTCTACAAGCATCCGTGTGCTCTGTAATGAAGACCCTGAGAAAATGGAAGCAGCTGAAGGGGAGTACCCAGCAGCTTGTGACCTACCAGTGCATGCTCCCTAGACCAGTTTTAGAACCATTTAATTAATCACAACTCCCTCAACATACAGTACCTCTCTTAAAGGAGTGTAATGCATGAACACTGTTTTCCCCCACAATGAGTAGGAATGGCATGCTTACCGTGCTGTCTTACCACAGGATCTCTGTTGCAGCTCTGCTTTTCTCTGATTACTTAGAATAGTAAAGTAGCATCCTGGGCTATGAGGGATCTGGACATGACACTGGAGTTTTCTGATGAGTAACACTGTCTGAAATGATTCATTTTTCAAGCCGCTTGAGTTGTAATGCTGCTCTGATTGGTAAATGCGTGGTCAGTGTATACTGTATTCCAAAGTTTTAACAGTCTCTGCTACTCCATTCTAAATGTACTTCATCAAAAGGGCAGTAACTCTGGGTCTGTCAGTGATTGGGATTCTTTCACCTCTATTCTTCTGGAAAAACTGCAGTGAGCCTCAGAGTGCTGGGAGTGAAGGATGTAGGGAAACA
The DNA here is from genome assembly GCF_013100865.1 of Trachemys scripta elegans. Classification (NCBI taxonomy): domain Eukaryota; kingdom Metazoa; phylum Chordata; order Testudines; family Emydidae; genus Trachemys; species Trachemys scripta. Next base: position 25,131,324 of record NC_048307.1, on the reverse strand, counting down.
CTGATAAAGTGGATTAAATACATGGATATCACTCCTCCAAAAACTTTGACAATGATTTAATTGCTTTAGCCCTAATACTACCATAGCAAAACGAACCTGGTTACTTGATGATTTAACCTAATCATCACGTCATCCCCAACCACATTCTCTTCACCATTTGAAAAGGTCACTCTGGCTTCATTCTCTAGTATATAAGAAAGATATGTAACTTTCCCTGCTAGAGATGCCAGCCTTCCATCACCCTCTTACTTTTGTATTTTGATGTTGTACTACACAACATCAATAGCAAATTGTGCTTGCTAAAGGTGCAGGTTTGCACCTTGCAGGTGCGTGGGTTGAAAGAGAAGAGCAGAGTTAATATGTGCTGTAGTCATAAGAACATAAGATGGACTATACTGGGTCAGACCAAAGGTATCCTGTCTTCCAACAGTGACCACATGCCAGGTGCCCCAGAGGGAACGAACAGAACAGGTAATCAAGTGAGCCATCCTCTGTCACCCATTCCCAGCTTCTGACAAACAGGCTAGGGATACCATCCCTGCCCATCCTGGCTAATAGCCATTGATGGACCTATCCTCCATTAACTTATCTAGTTCTTTTTTTGAACCCTGTTACTGTCTTGGCCTTCAGCATCCTCTGGCAAGTAGTTCCATAGGTTGACTGTGCGTTGTGTGAAGAAATATTTCCTTTTGTTTTTAAATGTGCCCCTATTAATTTCATTTGGTGACCCTTAGTTCTTGTATTATGAGAAGGAGTAAATAACACTTCCTTATTTACTTTCTTCACACCAGTCATGATTTTATAGACTTCTATCATATCCCTCTTTAATCTCTTTTCCAAGGTGAAAAGTCCCAGTCTTATTCATCTCTTCTCATATGGCAGCCATTCCATAATCCTAATAATTTTTGTTGCCCTTTTCTGAACCTTTTCCAATTTCAATACATCTTTTTTGACATGGGGTGACCACATCGGCATGCAATATTCAAGATGTGAGCGTAGCTTGGATTTATAGATAAGACGACAATATCATATTGCCTATCTATCCCTTTCTTAATAATTCCCAATATTTCGTTTGCTTTTTTGACTGCCGCTGCACATGAGTGGATGCTTTCAGAGAACCATCCACAATAATGCCAAGATCTTTCTTGAGTGGTAACAACTAATTTAGACCCCATCATTTTATATGTATGGTTGGGATCATGTTTTCCAATGTGCATTACTTTGCATTTATCAACATTGAATTTAATCTGCCATTTTGTTGTCCAGTCACCCACTTTTGTAGCTCTTTCCAGATCCTTTTGTAGCTCTTCGCAGTCTGCTTGAGACTTAACAGTCTTGAGTAGTTTTGCCACCTTACTGTTTACCCCTTTTCCCAGATCACTTATGAATATGTTGAACAGGACTGGTCCCAATACAGACCCCCTAGGAACACCACTATTTACCTCTCTCCATTCTAAAAACTGACCATTTATTTCTACCCTTTGTTTCCTATCTTTTAAGCAGTTACCAATCCATGAGAGGACCTTCCTCTTGTCCCATGACAGAATACTTTGCTTAAGAGCCTTTGGTGAGGGACCTTGTCAAAGGCTTTTGGAAAATCTAAGTACACTATATCCACTGGATCCCCCTTGTCCACATGCTTGTTGACACCCTCAAAGAATGCTAGCAGATTGGTGAGGCATGATTTCCCTTTACAAAAAAATGTTGACTCTTCCCCAACAAATTATGATCTATGTGTCTGATAGTTTTGTTCTTTACTGTAGTTTCAATCCGTTTGCCCGGTACTGAATGAAATGTGTGGAGTAGAGAGTATTTACTATTGGTGTGTCACTTCTGTATTAACATTGGTTGCTATAGCTTTATAGAGAATGAAACATTACTTTTGCCGTTGGTGTCATGGAGTGCGTTGTGGAGAGGGGCAATAAATAGGTGGCTATATGTAGTCGTAGACATTTTAATGAATCCTGTTTTTCCACAGTACACTTCAGATTCCTTGTGTTTCCACTTAATTTTTTTTTAAAATGGCCATTTAATCTCGACAAACCAAAATTTCTCTGGAACTTGGATAAATTATCCAGAAGACTTCAGTAATTGCTACTTAAACTAAATCCTCTTCCTATTTTGCTGATTATTTTTTCCCTTCAACTACAGTGGTTCTCACACTGGTCCAGAGACTTTACTGGTTGTCATCTGCATTTGAGATACAAGTTAATATTTCCCATGGACCACTTCTACTTTCAAAATGAATCTTTTTTGCGAACTTCATGAAAGATGGGGAACCATTATTCTACTGCATGGCACTGAGTTCCTTCATGAAACATGTCCTCTCTAGTTAACCATTCCAGGCTCTTGTTTACTTTGCTAATATGTAAGGTTTTAATGTTTGTACCTGAAATTATTTGAAACGGTCATCAAATTTTAATGTATTGCAACTTCCACTAATATTTTTTAATGGTTTTTCATGCTTAATATATGCATCTTTAATATTGGACTCTAAAAAAGCTCTTGACATACTAGCACTTGAAATACTAGTGTTGCTTTCTTGTCTTCACTGGAAGACTTTGGCAACAGTTGAAGAATCTGAATAGTGATGTCATGCGTTGTAACTTAACCCTGGAACTCTTCCTCTTCTTTCTTTCACTCCTAAATTGAGGGGAAGGATATGCTGAATTTCAGTCTAAAGTGATACAGCTGCTGCTACTCAATCTCAAGCCTTTCAGTAAAGAGAAGGAAGTCCCAGCCTAATATTTCAAATGCAAAAGCAAGCAGAAGTTTTCAAAAATGCAGTCTTGATGCAACATAAAGAAGCAATGAAGATGAACACATTTTCTTGCTTTACATTTTTCTTAGTTTCTCTATTGTGTGCACTAAATTGTTTATATAAACATGCTGCATATGCACCAATACTTAAAATGCAGTTCTTGTGCTGAACAGTGATTGGCCAGCGTTAATCATGTAATGAAAGGTCCCCTCCAATGTAACACACAGCATGTATGAAGGTTGTGTGAATATCCTACCTTGTGTGGCTGAAATATCATAGTTACCTGCACAGACACTAAAAAAGTTGTTAGCTTATTCCTTACTCTAGAACTTGTAATAGTGAAACGTCTTATACTCCTTACTAATAACGTTCTCTCCTTCTCACTACTGCTATCTAGTATCTGTTCCTGTTAATCTAATCGCTTAAGCCATTTAGTTGTTTGGGTAGTGTTCTAGTAGGAGCAGGCTGAAAACTAGAGCCTGATACAGTGTACAGTAAGGAAGATATAACTTAAGTTTATTGGAATGGTTTCTTCACACAAGGATTCTTATTATCTGAACTGTGGGTCATTGCCCTACAACAGCTTTTTAATTTGTGGACCCCATAAACATTTTGAATAGAGGTGCAGACCCTTTGGAAATCTTGGATATAGTCTGCGGACCCCAGGTTGAAAACTACTGTTCTATGGTAACAAGCTTTCGCAGACCCCTTCAACATAGTCTGCGGACCCTCATTTGAAAACCACTGCCCTACAATGTCTTGTTTCTTGTTTAGTTTAGAGTATTGTTCTGTTAATAATACTGACATCCAGCTGCTATGGAATAGCAATTTGCCATTTCAATAACTTACCCTACAGTGCATCTGTTAAACCTTCTATATTTTAATTTGGTAACATAGCTTTAAATTGTGGTACAACAGTCACCAGAACAGCAGTTTATAAGAGAACAATGAGCTGTGTTTACCCTGAGTAAAAGGATTAAATTGTGTGTAATGCTAGCCTCTGTTAACTGAGACAAAATTAGTAATGAGTGCTCTATTAAAGTTTTCTTAAAATCTCATTATTACAAAATATACTACAGTTTGCATATTTGAAGTAGTGCAAGTTAAAGTACAGTTAATAAAGTACATCTTGTGATACATTATCATTGCTCTCCAGTGTTCTCTTTCTATTTGTAGAAGTTAATAATTCAAAATGGGTTCCCTGGTCCTTGTGAATTAGCAGGCCTGTTTGTAATCTCATTTTAATACCTTTCTGTGTGTCCTGGTTATTGCATGGGCATTTAAATGTACCATGATGCAAATTTATCTAAATCTCTTGAAAGTAAGGTGGATGTTCAGTATATGATTCAGGCACTACTATAACCTTCACAACCTTGATTTAAAAAAAACTAACTTTCTTTAGGTATAACAAGTGCACTTTTTTCAATTCTGGGCTAGGTATCTGTTTTAAAAATCAAAACACTTTTATCCTAATGTTTAATGGTCACTTGGACAGACTTCTTTCAAAAAGATAGCACTTGACAATGGTGTCTGAAATTAAACCTCAATCTCGTCCTTACAGAAATACCAAGTTAAAAGAAGCTTCAGTTCTGGCCCTTGAGCTCACTGAGCTTTGGCTTTAAAATGTTCACTCTCCTCTATTATGTGCACAAGTCAAACAGTGGAGATAGAATTCACAAGTGAATCTTGACTAGTCAAAGCATTGTAGTCCTTTGGCTGCCATAGGTGTTGCATATAAGGTTAAATGAGTTGGACAAGTGTCATAAGTTGATGACCATTTACTTGAACTAATGCTGAACATGTATATTGGACAAGCCTTAGAAGAGGAGTGGAGCAAATAGCAAACTTTTTTTTTTTTTTTTTTGGGGGTAAATAATTGAATTTGAAACATTTGATCTCTTTTTCAGGAACTTTCGGGTACTCTATACCAGAGACAACACTACTAAAAAAATTTCCATTCACCATTTTGTATTTTAGCTTGTAAATCTTACAATTCTTAACCAAATTAAGAACTTCACAAGAAACTTGCTCTGATACTTAGACTTATCAGTCATACAATCAGTATTGTGACTATTTAACCAACATAACTAATAGTACAGGCTCTATATACTCCTGGGGGAATTCTGGGCAATGCAGAATTTTGCGGAAATTAACATTGTGTGTGAAGGATTTCCTTTCTCCTGCAGAAATGGACAGCAGAGCCCAGTTCTCACATAGAAGAGGCTGCCGAGGGGAGGGAAGGGAGCTAGAGGGTTCTTGGCAGCTGCAGTTCCCAGCATGTCCTGAGAGAAGGAGAGTGGCGTGCAGGAAACTCCACACAAGCCTGGGAATGAGCATCAGGCTGTTTCTCCCTCTGGATCCCTGGGCTCTGGTGGGGGTTGGGGGTGGAGGCAGGTGTCTGGATGGGGGCGGCACAGCTGGGCTCTGGGAGGGGAAGGGGGCAGGTCTCTGGATTCCGGGCAGGGGGAGGAAGTGCAGGCCCTGTGGCTGGTCTATAGGAGGGGACGGGCATGGGTATCTGGGCAAGGGGGGCCCCCCATGGCTGATCTCTGGGAGGGAAGGGGTGTGGGTATCTGAGCCCTGGAGGAGAGTGAGGGAGGCTATCTGGGCCAGGGCTTTTGGGGGAGAGGATGTTCGGGAGTATTGGCCGAGGGATGTGGGGGCATGGCTGGGCTCTGGGGGGAGGGGTTTGTGGGTATCTGGCCCCCCAGCTGGGCTCTGGTGGGGGGGAAGATGGCAGAGAAACAGGAACTGGGTTGTCAGGGGTTTCTTGACCACTCTACTTCTGGGGAATTTTTGTGTCTGTATTGTTACAGGCATACTTGCTGACAGATATTTTGAAATAAATTACCAAAATAATTGAAACTGGCGTGATTATGTTGTGTTATTTTGAGAAATAAAATGTGCAGAATTTTAAAATATAGTGTGCAGAATTTTTAATTTTTTTGGTGCAGAATGCCCTCAGGAGTAGCTCTCTAGTAATCTGCAAAAATTGCAAATTTATGACAGCATGCAAATTGTAAATTCATAAGCAGGAAAAGCATCACTATCCCACTTGTTGCCCTGCACTCCTTGTTAGTAATACTATGTGATTCTCATAAATGGTTTGTTATGTAACTTTGGTTGTAGTCATAGGAATAGTAAAACAAATCTTATTTTTGTGTTAAATATGTCTTTAGATTTTGAAGATATGTTTAACACATCTCTTGCTTTTGCAAAATAGCTGTTCCAGTGACTTTGTGAATTGAAGCATTATTTAATAGTTATATTTTGGTAGTTCCCAGAAGACCACTATCGGGATGTCTTGGATTTTTATCTTGCTTTAGAAATGTTTGGGAAAAGCACTTACTAGTGCTCTTAAACACAGGCTTCCACTAAGAATATGTCAGAATTCTTAACCTGTTGTTACTATCTGCTCTGTGAGGAGCCCCATTGACTTTATTGCTCGTTTGTGGTCATAGGGCTCAGCTTGCGGTATTTAAGCCCTTGTTCAGCATTAACATACAAGAGGTCAGTTATGCTGTTAGGATGTTTCTCCTCTCACCACCACACTGTACCTTTTGTATGCAATCTCCCTATCTCTGCCCTCTCAAAGGGGGTTTCTGGCAACTAGAAATGGACTCCAAAGTGCTGACTTGTTTTTCTTTTCCTTTCTGATGTATCCCCTTATTTTAATGTTGCTTTTACTGATTGTTGACTCTTGTGTTATGGGGAAAAGCAGGTACTGTGATGCTGGCACGTAATCTAGAAATTTAGTTTTTAACTCTAAATGCACTTCACTCTAGCTTTCAGTAACATGAATATCCATGGCGTCTCTGTCCATGAGTCTCTGTGCACTTAGAGTACTTCATTTGCTGTTTGTCCTGTATTTTCCTTTTTAATGAGAACTTTTTTTATTAAGCTGGTCTTGCAATATAGGCCTGTGAAGAAAACCCCTGTAGGAAGCTTAAATAAGAATGAACTTTTAAAGCTTGTCTGAAATTCATTAATTTTTTTTAAATGAACCTTACACACTTGGAGTTAAACTTAAATTTTGTTGAATAAATTATTTTAAATGCATTTGTCAGATTTCTGGGTAGTTTGTATGGGCTGCTTGCAGCAACACTAGGCAGACTATTTTTTTTTTTAAGTCAAATTCCCAAAGAATTTAGGCAGATATAATACCTCAAATAGATTGTAAGTTGACCATACAGATCTAGGTTATATATTCAAAATCCTATACTGAACTCTTTAACGAGTGGATGTGACTTTCAAAAGTTGCTTCTTTACTCTTCCTCTTGCTAGAAGTGATGTGTGTTGACAATCTGGTTCTACTGGCTGCTTTCCTTTCCGGTTGCATTGTTTTGTGCTCTGCCAGTATACCTGAGTAAGCTCTTCTACATGATATTGATTGTGTTTTGTTCTCTAGTTCACAGCTTCCATTTGATTAGCAATCAGTATAGTGAATATACTCCCCTCTAGATGCTCTTCAAATAAGGTGTCATGAATCTGAGCACTTGCTTATCTTAACTTGAAATTATTAGGACAATGAGTTTGTAGGGGAAGAATTGGTAGATTCATATGTTCTGTGGAAACACACAAGCATATAAGGGCTGATCATGTATTAGAACACACTGCTTTTGCCAAATTCTTACACTGCAGTAATATGTCCTTGTGTGCTTATGTAACAGAGAATGTTATTGAATATTGCTGTAATTATCTGGAACAGTCACAAATAATTCAGTGGTAAAATAGTGTTAATTCAGATACTGAAAATGGAAAAGTTCTAGTGATCACAATCTAGAAATGGTTCACAAATCTCATATCCAAAATGCTGTCACAGGTACCTTGCCCATCTCTTAAAATGTTTGTATAGTTTTATTCAGACATCTCAACCAAGTTAAGAGCTTGTTTAAAGTTGCTTATTCTCAGAAATGCCAGAAGATACCACTAAAGTTGTTGAAAGTAAAAACTTTGCTTAACTACTTTTGAAACCTTGTTCAGTTTAGTTGCTGTATAAATGTCTGTCCTGTTTGTCATATCAACACAATTCCTAACAAATGAAAATGTAGCTTTGTTTGTTTCCTGCTCGTACTAGTAATTCTGGGAGTTAGAGGAAGTCAGATCAAAATCAAATGCCCTAGAAACTCACTACTAGGTCAGTCTCGAACTGGATAGTTAAAGTACTTACATAGTAAGAATAGTTTATTTTTAAATGGATTACTGCTTAAATTGAAAACCCACATTTCAGGATAGGTTGTCTATACACTCAGATATCTGGATTTGGGTGAAGCAGGTTTTTTTTCCTCACTAGTGATTGATGTATATCACGAGATTGTAAACAGCTAATTTCATATGCATTGTATAGGAAGCAACTTTAGTAACTCTACATGCTCAAAATACACTACATGCTGAAAAGGGGCTGACTTTCATTGCCTACACAGGCATACATACATGCAAGTGGTAATGGAATGTTATCTGACCTATGAATTTTCTAGCATATTACAGAAACTTCAGTGTCATTCCTTATAATGCGCAGGAAACGAGTTCATCTTCTGTCTTGCATTATTGCCTTTTTAAAATATTTTCTTTCTTTTTTTTTCTAGGTCTTAGTGGTGCAATGGCTAGTATAAGCGTTCGTTCAAGTACCCCAGGCTCTCCCACTCACGTAAGCAGTGGTTCCAATGCTAGTCGTAGGAGAAATGGACTCCATGATGTTGATTTGAACACTTTCATATCAGAAGAAATGGCACTCCACTTGGACAATGGTGGAACTAGAAAGCGTACCTCAGCCCAGTGTGGCGATGTCATTACAGACTCACCAACTCATAAACGCAACCGAATGATCTAAACTGCAAAAATTTCAAACCCACCATGCTGCTTGAAAGCCACTTGATCCTCAGAGTACTATTGAAAAGGAAACATGAGGCCATCTTCCCATATTCACTGTTTAAGACAAGTGAATTCAATAATTGCCATAAAGGAAGTTTTAGGTATTACAGTAGATGCTTCTTGTAACTACGGCTTTCTTAAACTATATTCTTAGCAGAGGACATCAGATATTGTGTAGTAGTTAGCAAGATCATCATAGGCGAACATGTATCCGTTCCAAGGCTAAAAGTGACCTTACTTGTATTCTTAAAGGGAAAGGAAATATCAGATGTTTTATTTGGTTATAGAATGCTTTGTCCTTATTTCCTGCTGTGTTGAGTATTTGCTTCAACAGTATTGCCAGTTTGACTGAAATCGTCTAAAATATGACTTGGCATCTTTGTCAAATCTGCAGGCTTCCATTTTCGCAGCACTGTATAAGGCACCTAGTTTCTATATAGTAACAGTGTGCAAGTTATAAATATTGGACTGTGCCCTTTTTAGTTTTAAAAGCAGTTGATAATTCTGGTGATTGTGTGATAATGTAAAGAGGTGCTATGATGGTCATGCAATTAATACTTAATATTGAATCAATACAAGGATCTTTATTGGATTCACTTTGTGTGTTTTAGTGCTCTGAAGTAGCAATATTAAACTTTTTCCCCAATTAACTTCATAGGGTTTTACATTTTCAGTTTAAGAACATATATGTACTTACTGGTATTATCCTTGTAAACATAAACAGTGCAAACTGCACCAGTGCTGACCTAAATTTAGAGAAAAATGTCCTGTAATTGGAGAATAGGCTTTTTTGTTCAGTATTAGTGAAGGGTAGGTATTGTGTACAACCGTATCCCATTTTACATTTTGTGTGAAGTAATTGCCCATGTTGGGGAGGGGTGGGAGGTGAGGGACTGGGGAACAGTTGGAAAAGGGTTGTGTTCTGTCTGCTGATGAGCAAGATTTCTGGTCACTGATGGAAACTGTTTGGAGTGACTAGCTTCTGTGTGACATCATCATCTTTAGGATGAAGTGAGGTGCAGGCTTTGCCAAGTGCTAAGACAATAACTTAACTTCTAGTTTTAATTTTGAAGAAAAGATCTTTCTTTTCAGTAAATGTAAAATAACATATTGGATGGCTTTCAAAGCTAAAACCTGCATTCTTACAGTGTCTTTAACTGAATGTCCTGATGAATATGTAAAGTTGAAAACTGGCTACACAGTTTAAACTTAAATCCAAAAAGTCAGGTGTGGATCAAAGGTGCTCACTCTGCAAATCAGTACTGTTAAGTGCAGACACTTCAAAAATTCATTACTTAAAAGAGAACAATTTCTGAGTTAAAACAGTTTTTTTTACATTTAGAAATATCTGATCTTGATTTCCTCTTTTTGGCAACGAACTTCCGTTCAAAAGCTTCTGCTTATGAGGAGGGCTAAAATAGGGAGGGGTAAGGAGGTGAAGAGCTGCTGACTTGAGGGGGAGGAGGGAATGTTTGAACTGGAGGCCCCATTCACACTCTAATAGAAAACAGACATTCTTTAAGCTTGCCTTACATTCACTTGCAGCTAAACAGAGGTCTAACACATGGATGGGGCCAAGCTATGCTAGAACCACCATATTGAAAATTCTATTCTAGTTTTCTGCCTGTTAAATCATGTTTTTGAACTCTGTTCTAATATATCTTGGCCACAAGTGAGTGTACGCTTAAGCAATTTAAGGTAAGTTTACATTCTACTAGCCAGCCTCTGATTCAACATTCTCCTGCCTGATCAGCTGGGGCAGGGTTACAGCTGTTTCACTTTCTTATAATAAAAAGTCCTCTAGCATAGAAGTTCTCCATCAAAGGCAGGGCAAAGTCCAGGATACATCATGTTGTATTTTTCAAAAATTTTGGAGGCATCTTTATATATTCTAAGAGGAATGATTTTGTTTTTAATTTGTATATAAATCAACAGGTTCAGGAGTTTTTCAACAGTTCCATAGTACTGTACTAAAAGTTTGCAGTTCATGGAACCATATAAGAATCTTAAAAAATAAAAATAAAAAATCTGTTTGCGGTCTAACGGCAAACCATGTAAAAAAGCTGCCAGTGTATGTACGATTAAGTTACTACTGTTGACCTAAAGCCATAGGGCTTTGTGTGATATTTATAATTCTTTTATAAAGTATAGAACTAATTTCAATTCTATGAGACTTTGCATTTTAAACCAAGATTGACTTGTAAAATGGGATTGTAAGACAGTAGAAAAGATGTTAAAGCAACTTTAATTCTGCAAAATGACCTACTTGTAGGATATAAGCAGAGGTATTTCTTACCCATGAAATAGAAACAGCAGGTGGGTGTCATGATCAGCCTTGAATAGACAAATGTGCCACTCGATGAAAACATTCTGAAACCCCCTTCCACTTTTAGTTGAACTAGTTCATAATTGTGCAATTAAACCAATTTAGGATATCTTTGTTTCCTTAGATCTTTGATGCCGAACATTGGGATTTCTTGATGTGAGACAGTTACTACATGTAGTAGTACTAATGTTGGAGCTCCACACATACTATGGAAAGTACTGGGTTAAATGTGACTTACGCTTAAATCTATCCAAATATGACTACACATGGAGCCTGATCTGTTTTAATTTTTTTTCAAGTGGAATAATAAATGCCTCTGTTTAAGTTAATGCTTTGAAGCTTTGCATTCAATTTAGTACCATTTAAACTAAATTCGTCAAGCTTTTTTGATTTGTGCCATTTTTTTGGTAAGAGAAAGCAGGCTTTAATATCTAACTGGTTGCATTAATATTTTTTTGCTTGTAACTTAAATATTTGACTTATTTTTACCATCTTCCATTGGTATTTCATTTAGCCCCAAATGTTACTTGTTCTTTAAGTGTTAACCCCACCCAAAAATGACCTAAAATGCATGTATTCACCTGATAAACAGAAGGAGAGCAGATTGTTTCTTTAAAAAAAAAATAAACATTCAATTCCAGTACTCATGGTTTTGAAGACTTTATTTCTTGTGCCAGTGTAGGAAACTCAAATTGTGGAATATTGCTTTCAGGCACTCTATCTGAGCAAGAAGCAAGTTTATCTCTTTTGTACAGTAAACATTGAATTCAGACCTCTTTTGTTTGGGGGAAATGAATGCTTTATATTTTGCTTTCCTCTTACTCTACTTAACTCATATAATTGATCTGTCTCATCTCCATGTAAACAAAACTTAACATGAATATGTGTGGAGCAAATTACATACAGGACATCCTGCACTGAGGCTACTTGGCTTGCATTTTACTAAAATAAAATTAAATGTTAAATTTAGGGTTCTAATAAAATAATGCAAAAACGGAGGGGTTTTTTGGCTGCAACTGAAGTCCTGCATTTATACTTTTACTCTGAAATGTGGTTTATCCATCTGGAGTAATAAGCGCTTTAAGTCATAAACCTAATAAATAAAAATAAATGCAACTAATTGGACATTTTGTAGTTTTTGTTAGCTTCTTGAGTAGTCCATCAGTAAGCACAGAATGGAACAAGGCAAATCTGAAGGCAGTGAGTCTTGACTACTTTCTTTAGGGTATGCAAACCTGCAGATTCTTTTTAAAGTGTAACTTAATGGTGGTATCTGTTCATCCTAGTATAGTTAGGGGCCTGTTTCCATTCTCTCTTTGGTTATAAAACTCCTATCCGGAATCTATACAGTTTTCTGTGGGCTATAATGTAGTGCTTACAACACGCTGGTTTGGGAGTTTTACATACTCAAAAGTGAGGGCAACGATGTTGGTTTGTGACAAAGCTTGTATACCAATAGTACTTGCATTCTGTAGTAATAAGCACATTAGAATTATAGCCTTTTTATAGTAGGGCAATTCTAAGTGACTTAAATGGTTAAACTTCTTAATTCATATGTTGCTTACAGAACAGTCTTCAAATTTAACCAAAGAGGATATTGATCAGTTTGTATTTAGTTATTGTGCAGAACATTTTATATTGATCCTTCTAGTTACTTTTTAGATATTTTTGAACTGGCATTTACATCAGCAGGTCCTTGGACCTCAATAACAAACAGTTGAATTTTTTAAAGGAATATTCAACTTTAAATTTGGCACAACTTAACACAAATCAGGTTTTGTGTATAAAAAACATTTTTACAGTTAATCCTCAAGTGTTTTCATAATCCAATGGAAAGCCTCTTATTTAAACTTGTACAGCAACAGTGAAAGTTAAACTTGCTTTATTGCTCCAGCTTAAGTGCAAAAATTGTAATTCGCTTAAATTCATTTCTAATGTGTTTTCAAACTTTCCCTTTCATGATCCCAGTTCTAATTGTCCAAGTACAGCCTCTTCATAGGTAGCCATATAATGGAAACAAGTAGAAAAAATTGGCTCCAATCGAATGTTTGCACAGGGACATAGAATATACACCTGCCTCACCCAGCTAAGTTCACTGCACCAAGTGGGAATGATGCTCTCCTCCAGACTAGTCAAATTTCTTGTCTTTCCTCACTCCACCCAATTTCACTTTAGTGGGTTCCTTTTCCTTTTGGTGTGGGAAGAGGCAGGGTCTCTAATACAGCCTTGAAAAATTGATCACTCTGGATGATTCATCATTAACAGTAACCTGGGGGGAGGATGAGCTGTAGATTTTGTACTTGGGTAGGCACGTCACAATTTTGCAATGCTCTTTTACAGTCAACATTGGTGCTTTCTGCTACCAGCCCCCCTCACTAAAAAAAAAAAAGTGTGTGGTTCTAAATCAAGCAGAGCCTTACTATGGGAGACAGCTATAACTAGAAACTTATCAGAGCCCTGGCAATATATTACGTTCTCCATATAATTCAGTTTGACAAGTATATATATGTCCCTATTTTTCAGAACAAGATCTGTTAAGTGCTAGATTTCTGTTTAAGATTAGAGAAAAATGAATATATTAAAAGTAGGAAGTTGACATCATTACAGAATAACTTCTGTTTCACTGAGGTTGCAATCCAGTGTGGGGGCACACCTTGAATTTGGGGTGGAGGGGAAGAAAGATCATTTTACAGTCTAAGGTAGCATCTAAGGCCACTTAATTCTAAGATCTGGATGTTAAGATCTTCCCATACCATTTCTATGGTCTATACTTTTCAGGGGAAAAAAGTGTAATTAATGGATCACTATTGGAAGTTATCATCAAAATCTGTCTTAGAAGCTGGTGGTTCTGGATACCACTTTAAACAAAAATATCAGTTGTATGTATGTGTAATGGAAGCAAGCCAGACCGTCAAGGAATGAAGAATAGCATGCCTGTAGTCTGTCATTCTTTACTTTTTCCATTTCTTGTTGGTACACAAATTGACACTACTCCAGTTTCTAATGTAGTGTTCCATTACACTAATTTTTCCTGCATCATATACCTTTGTGTCCTGTTCTTATAAAATAACAAGTGAAATGATACAAAACATGCATGTTTTAAGATAGCCAGTGTTAAGAATCCTATGCTTCCATGTCTACCACTGCACTTTTGGCAAGCTGAAGTGTAACTGCATTTCCAGCTCCTGTAATAATAAGGCATATCTGTGCCAGTTATTGAACACCATTGGTGTGGGTTTTTTGTCAACCCATCTAAGATCAGAAGGTAAGAAGCACTTGTCACCATGTAATGTGTATCTTTTTGTTTGCATGTATGTCATAAGCATTTGAACCTACCCTGTTTCCCCGAAAATAAGACATCCTCCGAAAATAAGGCCTACTTACAGTTTTGCCTCTCGTTGTAATATAAGGCATCCCCCCGATAATAAGACCTCCCTGATAATAAGGCATCCACCGATAATAAGGCATTTTTCATTTCTGAAAAATAAGACATCCCCTGAAAATAAGACCTAGCGCATCTTTGGGAGCAAAAATTAATATAAGACACTGTCTTATTTTCGGGGAAACAGGGTAAAGCTGGTGGCGCTCTTCTTAAAGCAAACTAGTTTGTGACCATCTAATGCAGTGTACAAGACTGTGTGTGAGAGAGAGAAGGAATAGGGTTCCAGTAAACTATATGGTCACCTCTCCACAGGCAATTGATAGGATACATATCTCTCTGACACTTCTTCCCCCCCCCGCCCCCCAAAAGATGTGAACAAGTCACTGCCACTTGTACTAGTCTCTTCCTTTCAGTGGGCTTCAGAATGGTCTTAGTTTTCATTGATGAACATTCTTTTTGGAATACAAGAAATGATAGACTTCTTATAGCAGCTCTACAAGGAGAAATTTCAGACTGCAAAAATGCAAGATGGGTATTTCCCTGTACCTATTTCTGCATTTAATGAAATATTTGAATTCAAGAGCAACTGTGAGCAGAACCATTGTCTAACCCATCCAAAACCCTCGTGCCCCCCAGCCCTTTCCAAAGACTCAGGGGTTTGTTTGTTTTTTGCAGATTCTGACTGCCAGCAGACTTTATGACTAAGGTGGGGCAAGTTCTAGAGAGCATCGTAAATGCCTTACTAGTAGTCCATTCCTTTCTATAAGTAGGGGGCTCCATCTTAAGAACCTCTGAAATGCCTAATGCTGTGGATTGCTGCAGGAAAAGAGAATTTCCTCCCTTCCTGTAAGGTGGGTTTCTGCTAGAGAAGCTGCAGTAAATTTTAGGCCTGACCCTTAGTTGCTCTCTACTGAGGCTGGATGTTAATCAGAAGTTGGATGTTAACCTGTGTGCCAGAAGCAGTAATATAATTTATATAGTGGGAGATGTCTCTAGTTTTCTGTCTGCCTCCAGTCTCCTGTGGATCCACTAGTGTGGATTACTAAAGCTGTTCTTACAAAAACCCGTTTTACAGGTGTTGAAAATTCTCTTCTCTCTGACTCTCATCATCAATAAAATGGGGCTCATAGTGCAGTTAGCTCTGATAAGATCAAGTGAGGTCTGAGCAATATTTGCTTTGTCATAGGGTCCTGTGTGTTTTAGCATCTCACAATGCAATTGTGCATGTCAATTAGAGAGCGGATAGTGTTCCACAGCCAAAAATTGGTTATAGAATGACCTTATTCAGCTGCCAGCCTAATTGAATGTTGCCAGCTAACCACTGAACTTGACTGTCCAGGGCTGTCTGTCTTTGAACAGCAGCTGGCACAAATGAGGTCCTGATCTAGATCTGGACATTTGAATAATACTTTAAATGATCCCATGCCACCTTTATTCTTTCTTATAGTAGTGTCCACATACAGCATGCACAACCATCAGTTTTTAACAGCTACTCTGAAAGCTCCCTGTGCAGTGAACTCTGTGTATCTGAGAATGATGAAGGTCCAGTCAGTTTGCCAGCATGGGTCATAGCGCCTCAGAGACCTGCTATAATTGAATTCCAACGCGTTTTTTAAGGAATTCTTATGATTTTGGTTAGCTTGGAAGTCTCTTAAAATACTGAATATTCCCCTCCACCACAATTAAAAACATCTCTCCTTTGTCATGGAGCTGTTCTTCCTGTTTTTCAGGCCCTGGTGATAAATCTTAAGTTACCCAGTAAAAGATGCCCGGGTAAAGGGGTACATTATAGTGAGGAGCCAATGCTGGATTTTTATAAAAGGATTTACTGTCGGCAGTGAAGGGAAAGCCAGATAGACTACTGGTTTAATTTTACATCAGCATGCTTAACATTTCCCATCTAATTTCACATCCTTGAATAGAGTCTCATTCAACTCATTGTGGACTATAAAGAGAGATTCTTCTGGTCCCAACCTCTCTTCAGTCAGAAGTGTGTGGCTCATTACCCCTCACTGACGTAATGTCTCTGCTGCTTATAGCCACTGCTTACACGGAAAAGTGCTAGTAAACCACTGGTGTAATTTTAGTTAACATTAATGTGATAGGCATTGGGTCCTTTTTGTATGAAATTCATCGATGTCAGCTTTGTTCTTCATTTTGTCTACCTTGTCATCTGGCCTGTTTCAGCTAGAAGCAGAAAGAATCCGTGCCCTGTCACAGGCCAGCTTGCTTCAGACTATCAGCGAGTCACTGATTCCAGCTTGGATACTCATGAAACTACGTCTTCCATTTGTCAGATGCACTCTCCCCCTAAGAAATTTCAAAGCTGTAATTGGTTCTAGTACGGGGTGGGCAAACTTTTTGGCCCGAGTGCCACATCAGGGTGGGGAAATTGCTTGCAGGGTCATGAATGTAGGGCTGGAGCAGGGGCTTGGGGTGGGGTTTGGTGTGCAGGAAGGGGCTATGGGCAAGGGGTTGGGGCACAGGAGGGGTGTGCGGTGTATGAGGGGGCTTGGAAGGGGGTTAGGGTGTGGGAGGGGGTGCACAGTGCAGGAGGGGGCTCAGCAGTGGTGCAGGGAGGGGTGCGGAGTGCAGGAGGGGGTTAGGGTGCAGGAGGGGTGCAAGGTGCAGCAGGAGGCTTGGGGGAGGGTGTTGGGTGCAGAGTGCAGGAGGGCATTGGGGTGCAGGAGGGGTGCAAGGTGCAGCAGGGGGCTCAGGGCAGGGGGTTGGGGTACAGGAGGGGCTCGGGCTCCAGGGTGGCAGCACTGCACACCGGGGCTAGGACAGGTTCCCTGCCGGACCCAGCCCTGCACCGCTCTGGGAAGTGGCCAGCACCATGTCCCTGCGGCCCCTGGGGGAGGGGGGGCAGAGGGTCCACGCGTCTCCAGGTACCTCCCCTGAAGCTCCCATTGGCCACAGTTACCCGTTCCCGGCCAATGGGAGCTACGGGAGAGGTACCCACAGGCAAAAGCTGTGTGCGGAGCCCTCTGCCCCCTCCCCGAGGGGACACAGGGGCTTGGTGCTGGCTGCTTCCCAGGGTGTTGCACGGCCTACAGCACCATGGGGGGTGGGGGGCAATCCCCCGGGCCGGATCCAAAGCCCTGAGGGGCCAGATCCGGCCCGTGGGCCATAGTTTGCCCACCCCTGTTCTAGTACTTCTCCTCCATAAGTTCCCAGGGACTTACAGCATTCCTACTTTTAGGAACAATTGTTACTTTCCATATCCTTAACACATCACTCCATTGTGTTTGGTAGTTTCCACGACTTCAAATGCAGACAACAGAGAGAACCCCCACATAAACTTCCACTATATTTTGGTGTCAACTTCTTTGTAGTAACTACTAGGTTAAATATTTAACCTATGGAATTATTTTTGGTTGTAAATGAAACGTGATTTTCCAAACAATTTAACATTGCCCCCCTATGCTGCCTTCTCTGTAATTCCTCATCGTGTTCTCTTGAGCTGTCATTTGGTCATGTAATTTGTCTATTGCAACATCTTGCATGTGTCTTGGTATTGTGTTATCCTACCCGTACATGTGATTTATAGTAATTGAGTTCTCAGACTAAACT
Organism: Trachemys scripta elegans; assembly: GCF_013100865.1. Taxonomy (NCBI): domain Eukaryota; kingdom Metazoa; phylum Chordata; order Testudines; family Emydidae; genus Trachemys; species Trachemys scripta. The sequence continues at coordinate 25,113,411 of NC_048307.1, read as the reverse complement.
GTGAAACTGACACCTTGTGGTGAACAACTGAAATGCGCCATCTACTCAAAGCTTCAAAATTAAACTCCTACCACTCAGGTAGCTCCATTGAAGAGGCATGAACTGAGGATGTAGAAAGATGGGGAGGGGAGATTGCATTGGAACAGCTTCAATAAGCTGAACTTCTGACTAGAAACAGTTTAAATATTTTTCCTGTGTCAAAGACATTCAGATTTGTACTTTGATATACAATTTTAATTATCTTAAGGGCTTGTCTAAATGAAGTGCTACACTGGCACAGCTGTAGCATTTCAGTGTAGATACTACCTATGCCTGGGAGGGGTTCTCCTGTTGGTGTAGGTAATCCATCTCCCCAAGAGGGGGTAGCTCTTCTGTTGACCTAGCACCGTGTCTACACTAGTCCTTAGATCAGCTTAACTATGTTGTTTAGGGGGATGGATTTTTTCACACCCCTGGGGGACGTAACTATGCTGATCTAAGTTCCTAGTGTAGACCTGCCCATAGAGTTTCACTAAGTTAGATTTTTCATTACTATTTATTTAGGAAGTATTCATAGATTCACAAATTCTTGCCATGTAAATATTGGAAACAATACAATCATTACAATAGTGAGCTTTTTGGAATGCAGTCGTCAGATATCTCTAATAGGGTGTTACCATGCTCTTCTTTGAGTGATGGTCCCTATTATATTCCACTCAGGGTTTAAAAATGCATACCATGCATCTAGTTTTAAATTCTCCAGCTCCAGTGCCTGTTGGTCTGCGCACATGCTCTGACTCGCCTCATGGTTTCATCAGAGATGATAAAGGACGAGGGAGGGCAGACTGACCATGTCTCCAGTTCCTTCTCACCGCCACACAAGAGTGCCAGAAGCTCCCTAGAAGTAGGGGGGCAACCAGCGCTCGAACCAAGGCCTTGCCCTCATGACACCTCTATCCCCGGTGCTTTTCCCAAGGCCCCAACCCTCACTCCTTTCCCTCCCATCGCTCGCCCTTAAGGCTGGTAAAAAGTGGGAGGGTACACGTCCGAACTATCAGTGTCTGCGTGCATGTGACGCACTTTCAAAAACCAAAATTGTATATAATTGTTTTTTTTTTTTTTTTTTACTGATTCACTGTTTTTAGATTAGGGGTTTGCTTTTTTTTGTAAACTCCTAAAATCTGTGCCTCTTGCCCATGTTCCTTCTTGGTGAGCAACAAAGATCAACACTGCTGCCTCTGCTGCTTGGGAGAAGGCCATATCACATCCAGGGGCAGTATCTGCCAGTCCTTCCCCAGATGCACCTGAGAAGGTCAGGCTCTCCACCTCCAGAAGCACCTCATGGAAGTTGCCATGAGGCCTAGTTTGGAGCTAGGCCAGGGAATCCCCACAGAACATCGGCCTGAGACTGTCAAGCATGCTCCTTTGGCTATGGAGTCTGAGCCCAACTCTGATGATACGATCTCTATGGACCCCAGGCTAGGGCCTAGTCAGGAGGTAAGGAAGCATGGCCATAAGCATGGCGGTAAGTCTTTCTCCAAGACCAAGGAAGGGGATGCTCCTTCCACAAGCTCCAGTCATGGAGAAGGAACATGCTCCAAGTCTCATAAGCATGAGAAGAGGCCCACAAGATGACGGATCTGCTGGTACTGGGTACAGAACTGCCAACACCTGCACCCCATAAGGCACAAGACATGCCCACTTCAGGGAAGTCTGCCACTCTGGCACCGGTATGGAGAGGGAAATTGGGGAGAGGGCCAGAACCCCAGGAAGTGTTTGCATTGGGAGACCCAACATCTCCACACCTTTCTGGACCCTCTACTTCAAGGGAGATTATTCTTCCCCTTCAGGACATGTCTCAGTTGACACACCACTCCCCTTCTTTGACGATCTACACGCTGCTGCTGGCTTTGACAGTACTGCCTATGGAAGCTGTGTCCAAGTTTCATCTTCAGACGAGTTGGATGATGGCCAAAGATCATCCATCCCATACCGCCAACACCAGTATTACAAGAAACAGTCTACATCGTAGCAGTAGCCACAGAGCCACTGGTTTCTCACACCGTGGGTACACCAGAACACCCTCCAGATCTGGCATGTTGGCAATATTGGCCCCAGTACCCACCCTGGGAACCCGCCTGATCCGCAAGGGAAACTTCACCGATTTCCCCATCTTGTGCACCTTCTAGCTTATGCTTGGAACCGGTGATGGTGGAAGAGCTGCTCAGTCTGACTTCCATCAGTTCCAGGACCTCCTGCACAGTGTGGCAGGGGAGCTTCACAAACCCCTGGAGGAGGTCCAGAATACTCAGCATCAGTCCCTAGACATCCTTCACTTGTCACCAGGTAAAGTTGTGTTGTCCATCAATGATGATGTCCTCAAGCCAGACAGCACAGTCTGACATACACTGGCCATGTGTACGCCTATCTCCAAAGAGGCAGAGAAGCATTATTAAATAGGGGTCTGAATTTCTGTTTTCTTGCTTTCCCTCCCACCCCTCCATTCCCTACTCTCTTGTGGTCCAGGCTGCGACAGAGTGTTCCAGGCAGCAACGTCCACTCCATCTGATAAGGAGGCAAAGAGATTGGACCCTTCTTCCTTGATTGTGGTATTGTGCTTTTTGGGTATCTAGTAAAGTGATTTTGAACAATTCCCAATTATCATTCACATTTTTCTGATTAAATTCTTCCTCCCAGCTGATTTGGCTGATGATTGCTTTCAGCTTTGTGAAATTGGCCCTTTCAAAGCACTAAGTATGTACATCACTGGTCTGGACTTCATTCTGTTTGTTTGCACATTATAAATAAGTCATGATCACTTGTACCTAAGTTACCATTAATTTTTAGTTCTGTGATCAGTTTCTTTTTATCTATCAAGATATGGTCTAATATAGAATTCCCCCATGTTGGATGCAACACTTTTTTGAGTTATGATATTGTCATCTTTTATAATTAGAAATTCCAAGGAAGTTTTAATACTGGGAGCATGAGACCTCCAGCATATACATCACTCAGAATGAAGTTCCCCAGGGTCACACAGGTTTTTTCCCCCCTATACATTATAGATAGGTGCATAAGGAGGTCTTCATCCTGTTCCCTATTGTGATTTGGTGATCTGTAGCACCTTGTGCTTTATTAGGACACTGATCCACAGTCATTCAGGATAATTTTCTTCTGAGTTGTTGGTGCCTCGGAAACAGGTAATGCCATTTGTGACCTAAAATACCACACACACCCCCACTCCCCGCCTTCTGTCCACTTGATCCTTCCTAAATTAGTTCTAACTATGGAGTTTAACATTCCAATCATGGGAGTCATCCCACCAGGTTAGGGTGACCAGATGTCCCAATAAAATTGGGACTATCCCAATATTTAGTAGTTTGTCCTGAGTCCCGACCGATGTATGGTCAGGACGCCATTTGTTGCAATATTTTGGCTGGGTGCTGGAGGAGTACACTGGTAAGCGCTCACCTTATTTGGAGCAGCTCCCAGGAAACAGGCAGCATGACCCTGCGGCCCCTAGGCACAGGGGCGGCCGGAGGGGTCTCTGCATCCTGCACCTACCACAAGTGCTGGCTCCATTGTGGCCAATGGGAGCTGCAGGCGCGGACAGGGCACAGACTCCCTCTGGCTGCCCCTGACCCTGGGGCACTGGGTGCTACTCACGCCCCCAAGTAAGTCCCACCCCCACAGCTTCCAGCCAATGGCAGCTGGAGCCAGTGCTTGTGGCAGGCACAGCACGTGGAATGGAGACCCCACTGGCCACCGCTGACCTGAGGAGCCAGAGGAACCTGCCAGGTGCTTCCCAGTGGGTGGGAACCATCCCCCAGGTAAGCGGCAGGGCTGGGGCCCTGTGCCCGCGGCTTGCTGCGGGCAGGAGGTGGGGCCGTGTGCTTGTGGTGGGGGCCGGGGCCAAGCACCCCCAACCCATGGCTTGCAGCAGGACTGGAGCAGGGACTGTGTGCCCTTGACCCGCAGCTTCCTCAGGCTTTGTATCCCCCTTCCCCCATGGCTCCCGTGGGGTGGGAGGTGTGAGCCTGTGGCTGCCCCTCCTCCTCCCCCCCTGTGTACCGATATTTTGTTCTTGTCATCTGGTCACCTTACACCAGGTTTCAGTAATATCAACTAGATCAAATTTCTGCTCACGAATGAGCAATTCCAATTCCTCCTGATTGTTACCCAGACTCCTAGGTGTAATATGCAATGAAAGAATTTCTTCTCTTCCTGTCCTTTGGTTCCTTGATTAATTTTGTTCTCTGCATCTTCATTTTGTGCAAATTGAGTGTTCGTATCTTCCCTCTTTTTATCTTCTCCTTTTGTTACTAGTTTAACGCTCTCCTGACTACTCTAGTTTGCCTATTCCTGGTCCTCTTTCTACTGAGATGGAGGCCAACCAACCTATACCATCTCCTCTCCCCATAGAAGGTGGACCAATATTCCACAAAACACAAACCCTTCATCTTCCCCCACTTACCTAGACAACCTAGAATATTCTTTCAAGTATTGAATCCTCACAAGGGTTGCCTGTCTTACTTGGATGGTTAGAGAACTCTTTGTGAACAAGCTAGATTTTCTTACAGGTTGGGCTGAACTGCCATCTGCAGGTGTGTCCTCTATATCTCGGTTTCCTTGAATCCACTGGATCTTGAGAGGAGATTCCCAAATCTGAGCCATTCTTTTTAGGTGACAAATCTGAAGAACTGTCCCAGATTGAGGTGTCATTAGAGGAGGTTTTAGAACCAATTGGTAAATCAAACAGTAATAAGTCACCAGGACCAGATGGTATTCACTCAAAAGTTCTGAAGGAACTCAAATGTGAAATTGCAGAATTACTAATTGTTATATAACCTATAATTTAAATCAGTTTCTGTACCACATGACTGGAAGGTAGCTAATGTGATGCCAAGTTTTAAAAAAGGTTCCAGAGGAGGTCCCGGCAATTACAGGCAAGTAAGCCTAACATTAGTACCAGGCAAATTGGTTGAAAGTATAGTAAAGAACAGAATGATCAGACACATAGATGAACACCATTTGTTGGAAAAGAGTTAACATGATTTTTGTAAAGGGAGTTCATGCCTCACCAATCTATTAGAATTCTTTGAGGGAGTCAACAAGCATGTGGATAAGGATGATCCAGTGGGTATAATGTACTTAGATTTTCAGAAAGCCTTTGACAAGGTCTCTCACCAAAGGCTCTTTAGCAAAGTAAACTGTCATGGCATAAGAGGGAAGGTTCTCTCATGGATCAGTAACTGGTTAAAAGATAGGAAACAGAGGGCAGGACTAAATGGTCAATTTTCACAATGGGGCGAGGTAAATAGTGGTGTTCTCCCTGAGGGGTCTGTACTGGGACCAGTCCTGTTCAGCATATTCATAAATGATCTGGAAAAAGGGGTAAACATTGAGTTAGCAAAATTTGCAGAGGATACAAAACTACTCAAGATAGTTAAGTCCAAAGCAGACTGCGAAGGGATGTCACAAAACTGGCTGACAAAGCAACAAAATGGCAGATGAAATTCTTCGTTGATAAATGCAAAGTAATGCACATTGGAAAACATAATGCCAACTATACATATAAAATGATGGGGTCTAAATTGCTGTTACCACTCAAGAAAGAGATCTTGTGGAAAGTTCTCTGAAAACATCCACTCAATGTGCAGCAGCAGTCAAAAAAGTGAACAGAATTTTGGGAATCATTAGGAAAGGAATAGATATTAAGACAGAAATATAGTATTGCCTCTATATAAATCCATGGTACGCCCACATCTTGAATATTGCATGCCGATGTGGTTGCCCCATCTCAAAAAATATATATTGGAAAAGGGCAACAAAAATGATTAGGGGTATGGAACAGCTTCCATATGAGGAGAGATTAAACAGGCTTTTCAGCTTGGAGAAGAGACAACTAAGGGGAGATATCATAGAGGTCTACAAAGTCATGACTGGTGTGGAGAAAGTAAATAACGATGCATTATTTACTACTACTTATAACACAAAAGCTAGGGATCACCAAATGTGTGGTTGATCAGGAGAGTCAGGGATGGGAGGGGGCAGCATATAAGAGTTTTTTTTTTTTCTGGTGGTTGCAAATAGGTATTGGTATGTTGCTTTTCCCTTATTGCTGAATAGGAGAGAAGTCCTGTTATGGAAAAGGTCAAGAACCACCATCATGTAACAGAATCATAGAAGATTAGGGTTAGAAGAGACCTCAGCAGGTCATCTAGATCAACCCCCTACTCAAAGCAGGACCAACCTCAACTAAATCATCCTAGCCGGGGCTTTGTCAAGCTGGGCCTTAAAAACCTCTACGCATGGAGATTCGACCACCTTCCTAGGTAATCCATTCCATTACTTCACCACCCTCCTAGTGAAATAGTTTTTTTCTAATATCCAACCTAGACCTCCCCCACTGCAACTTGAAACCATTGCTCCTTGTTCTGCCATCACTGAGAACAGCCTAGCTCCATCCTCTTTGGAACCCCCGTTCAGGTAGCTGAATGCTGCTATCAAATCCCCCCTCACTCTTCTCTTCTGCAGACTCAATAAGCCCAGTTTCCTCAGCCTGTCCTCATAAGTCATGTGCCCCATCTGCTGGCAATACTCCTACTAATGTAACCCAATATGCCGTTATCCTTCCTGGCAACAAGGGCACACTGTTGACTCATATCCAGCTTCTCATCCATTGTAATCCCCAGGACCTTTTCTGCAGAACTGCTGCTTAGCCAGTCAGTCCCCAGCCTGTAGCAGTGCATGGGATTCTTCCATCCTAAGAACAGGATTTTGCACTTGTCCTTGTTGAACCTCAGATTTCTTTTGGCCCAATCTTCCAATTGTCTAGGTCACTCTGGACCATATCCCTACCCTCCAGCGTATCTACCTTTCCCACCAGCTTAGTGCCATCCGTGAACTTGCTGAGGGTGCAATCCATCCTATCATCCATATCATTAATGAAGATGTTGAACAAAACCAGCCCCAGGACCAACCCTTGGGGCACTCCGCTTGATACAGGCTGCCAACTAGACATCAAGCCGTTGATCACTACCCCTTGAACCTGATAATCTAGCCACCTTTCTATCCACTTTATAGTCCATTCATCCAATCCATACTTGCTGGTCACCTTTGGGAGGGTTGGGTTTCACACTTGGGGGTCACTAGGATCTGAGCCCCAAGCTGGGGGAGTCTTTCTCATTCCAATTCTGTTCAGTTACTTAACTTCCTTAGTATCAGCATGTTCCCTTGAGGAAGAGACTTCAATCTTCCATTGTTTTCTTTTGTTTGCTGAGCCATTCCACCAATTTAAACCGCACCCTTCTGAATTGCTGAGAGAACTATTATAAATGAAACATTATCCGTAACTTACTGAATCAAGTGAACTTACTGAAATTTTCCTGATGTGAAAAATAAGAATGGTGAGGTTGCAGATGCCTTTGTGCTCAGATGGACCCAAAGATGGATTATCACTTTACAGACAAGCTGTCTGCTGGCCTAGAAGTATAATACTTGCTTAGGGTGCTAGAGAGCCTAGATTCATATCCCCAAAAAGCTCAGGTGGCTGATGTGAAGACTGAGGCCCCTTTTGCAGTTTTCTTTATCTACCAAAGGGTATGGATGAAATCCTAGGCCTTCAGTATGTCAGACTAGATCAGTGTTTCTCAATCTTTTTGATACCAAGGACCAACTTGCTGCCTTCTGAAACTGTGTCAGGGAGATCTCAGGGACTGACACCAGTCCACAGACTGGATGTTGAGAAACACTGGACTAGCTTATCATAACTATCCCTTTTGACCTTAAAATCTATGGTGTGACCCTGGCCTTGACCACAATGGGGCCAAGGTTTCACCTTGTGAATCTGTCTGCTGGAAGGGTGGTCTGCTGCATTGCTGTTGGAGCTCTGATTGCTTCTTGGGCTGGGATTATTTTATTTGACAAATGGCTTATGATCCCCAGAGGGGCTGCTCTTGTATTCAGAAATAAGAAGGTTTAGGGAGCTTGAAAGAGCAATCCTGCTGTGGGTTGAAAGTGGCATTTGAGGGCAGAATATCTCTATGGGCCTCACTCCAGTGACCCAGTAAGTGGAAATTGGTTTATGTTGCATTTAAAGACTTGTGTTTTAGTTAGCGATGCTACAAGCCTGAATATATTTGTCATTCCTCTGATATCTCTGTACCCTGCTGTTGTGCCAAATCTCATTAAATCAGTCAGAATTGCTGAAGCTTCTCTTGAGGGCATGTTCCTCTAGCTGCTTCTTTCCTTAGGGTCAACCAACTCCTATGTAACTGGGTTGAGTCTCCATATTTGTGTAAATCTGGGCATTTGCCCTAATTCACATTTGGATCACATTGACCGTGTGGCAAAGGCACACATGGGCATGATCTATATCCCTCCTGCTTGCAAGCATCCCAAATAAGCCTTCAACAGTGCCCCCTATCAACATATGTTCTCTTATAATTTTGGGTGACCTGCAGTTGGAAGGTCAGGGTTCAGATTCTTTTTTTTTCCCTGTGCCTTCCTGTACCTTTTCTATCTTAAGAGCCCCCATCTCTACAGATGACTGCTACTGAACCTTTTGGATTCCTTCTTTCTTCTCTGCTAGGTGAACAGCATGTAAAAGGAAAGATGGTGTTGCTTATAGTGCTCAAAATGTAAATATACTGGGCCAGCCAGATCCTCAGCTGGTGTAAATCAATGCAACGCCATCTGAAGTCAACAGAACCATGCTGATATGATCCTGTATCTCTAAAGGCCACTTGAACAGCTGAAATTCCATGAAAGTGTTTGGTGAACTCTGAAGGAAAGGTCAAAAATCAGCTTGAATGCGTACCAAAGATTCTAGCTCAGCAGGAACCTGGATGTTGTCAGTCAGCCACTTGTCTTGTTCCAGATGCCTGCTAAATTAGTTCATGTCTCCATTTTGTCTTATTGACCAACCAAACAGCATAGAATTTAGAACTTAGACAGTCCTGGATTATGACACTTAATTCTGTACAGAACACTTTTAGTCAGCAACAGCTGCCAATGAGTCTCTTAAAGTGAAATTCACAGCACCGTTACCACATTTTCTTGCATCTCCAGAAGGCTGGATACACAGATGAGGGGAGAAAGGCCACATGAGCATGCCAGTATGGTGGCCAAAACTTTGTGAAGTAAGTCTTGTTTCTGTATTTCTGTGAATTAGGGCTTAACCCACGCCTCTTAAAGTCCAATGCGAATCTTTGGCTCAGTGCCTAAGAAAAGTATTGGACTTGGCTACACTAAGTTTTGCAGTCCTTGTATTTTTCCTATAGAACATGTACAGGAAGTGGCAGTGTATTGACCTGTTTCCAGGACTAATCAGTCCTTGGGCTTTCTGCTGAGGTATCAAGGGGTACTTCAATTAGGGTGGTGATTTTTGTGTTGTGGACATCTAGCCCAGTTCTTATTGGATGACATCATCAACTAATCTCATTCAGTTGACCAGTCCTCAGATGGGCACAGCTTTTGACCATGTGTATGTGTGTGTATTTGGGAGGCTATCACCAACTTTTTGATGTTTTGTCCAATCTTACTGTGCTACAACCATTCCTGAATAGAGAGAGATTTACCCTATCACTCGTAGACTCTTTAGATTTACAAATAGCACTCATCAGAGTCACTTGCAGCATTATTTGTATTACTGTAGCACCTGGAAGCCCCAACTGAGACTGAGGACCCCTCATACTAGGTGCTATACAAACACGTGGTAAGAGATGGGCCCTGTCCTGAAGACCTTACAAACTGAACAGACAAGACCAAGGGCAGGAGAGGAAACAGGCAAAGAGAGGGAAAGTGACTTGCCTGAGGTCATCGCTCTTTTCTGGAATTGCAGCTGTACATGTGCACTTCAGATCATGAGACTGGCGTGTGAAACAAGGGCAGGTTCAGTGCTGAGGAAACTTCTAACCATTGAGAAGTGATGCAAGGCAGGTGGCAAGCCAGAGAGAAGAGTAAACCAGCTTGGATAAAATAAATGGCCCAAACTGAACGCAAAACTCAGGTTGAGGTTCGGAAAGTGTAGTCAACATGATGAGTCCTTTCCCCACAGTATTTCTAGCCTGGCAGCTGAAAGTGGTTCCAAAAAGTATCCAAACTATTGCTTGAGAGAGGAAACATGGTCTACAGACTCAAGCACTGAAGCATATGCCTGCCTTTAAGCACAAGTAGTGCCTTGAAATGAATAGCTCTAGTCACATGCTTGAAGTCACTCGTGTGAGAGTGGAAGTGGACAATAGAACATCACGTTTCCAGAGGGGCCTAGTTCAGTGTGCCATCGGCGGGCTCAAGAGTGCCAGCTAGGCCAGGCTGCTAAGCAGCCAAACACAGAGCTATCAGCATGCAACACCAGTCTGCGCATGCACAGTAAAGCTCTTTCCTACATCCCACCAACTGCATCACTTATTGCTAATGAAACAACATGCTTAAGCGCCATGCCAAGCGGAGGCCTACAGCACAGGGGAATAGGGGGGCCTGAGTTCTGTTCTCTCTCTCATTGAGCCAAAGCTTGGCTTTGGGGCAAGATAAAAAGAAAGTGTGCGCTCATGCCTGGTGCAATGAGAAGTCTCTAGAATTCCAGTCTGTTTAGCTGAATGCAGTGTCCTCTCCTAATTAACACAATAATTGACCAAACCTAGGAAAACAGGAGTTAATGTGACCTTGGTTGCTTTAATTCCATAATCTGCTCTTTTCCCAAATTATTTGAAGAGTAATATGGTGGGAGTGAATAAGTATCTCTCAAAGGAATGTGCTGAGGCCATCCTCTTGAACAGATCCTTTGTTATCTCTAACGGGAATACACTGCCCCTCAGAGCAGGCCAGTTGGCAACCTCTAACTAGGCTTACCCACACCACTAATAAAATCTTTGTCAAGCTGAGCCAGATGTTCAACTGGTGTAAGCCATTGATGTCAATGGAGCTATGCCAACTGCGGATCTGGATCAAGCTAAGAGTTCTTTCACGCTGCAAAGTTTCACCGTATTTTGGTGCTGGGGAAGATGAGGATTTACCCTTCTATCGATAGATGTGCAGATTGCAGCTCCTATTGATGTGAAGGGGATTTATGGGGAAAAAACTTATGAAAGGGAAGAACAAACCCTTAAATGTATCAAGCATACTTGTGACTGTGAAATTTGCAGTGTTCAAGGGTCCTAGTAGTGTTTTCTCTATGTGCTAGGGCAGCGATGTCACTGCTAGCGCGCTATGCTCAGTGTTGGTGTAATGCGCTCATGCTGAGAACGCTTGGGCTGTGAGTGATTTCTTTCTTACATTGTTTCTGCTTCTTTTAACATTGTTTCTTTTAGAATACTGTAAAGAGGACACAGAATATTGTGGTTTAAGAAATGCTACGCTGATCCCAATTTTAAGCAACTGGGAAAGCAGAGATGGTGCCCCAAAAAAGAAGGTGTTATGGTCAAAGCAGGATTCCGGGGCTAAATCCTGACCTTACTGAAGTCCCTGGGAGTTTTGTCATTGACTTCAGTGGGACCAGGTTTCACCCCAGGTTTTTATTCTGGCGTGTGGTTTTGCGAAAGTTGCCTAGTAACTTTTAGGTGCCTTGATTTACCCATCAATGCAGTGAGATAACACTGATCTCATGGGAATTGCGAGGTTTAATTGATGAAGTTTAAGATTGTTGGCTGAACAGTGCTGTAGAATAAAGTATTGGGTCCGAATTCTTTATTTGTAAAACATTGAAATTGCTAATCTGGAATAAATTTGCCATATTTGCATGTTTATTGTACACCATAGAAGAAAATCTCTACACTGCCATCTTTCCTGTGTAGCAGGCATGAGTTTAACTTGACTGGTTAGCCTGCCTCTTTCACCTTACGTGCCTTTCCACTGGGCAAGGGCAGTTTTTCACTGTCTTTGATTCATAAGTTTTGCTTTATTGTCAAACCTGTGTTAATCTGCACATGAAATGTATGAAAATTGGTCTGTGTGCTTTCAGTTTGAATTCCTTAGAACGATAGTTTTGTCATGCAACCCGAAGACTCAGTATAATCCCATGCAGAAATCTGTTCCACTGCTGACCATCTTTGTGGACATGTGTGCAGTGAATAACCAGCTTGTTGACTTTCTGGTTTCAGGTAGGTTGGACTTCAAAGGAAGAGTCTTCTCCTGATTATATTTGTAATCAAGTGAGTCCCCTTTTCTTCAGAAAGCTGGATTTACCTCTATCTCAAACAGGACTTTTGAGTCTACAGCCACCGCCATATCTGAATGTTTCAGAAGCCGCAGGGAATTTATCTTCACAACACATTTGTGAAGCAGGGAAGTATTATTGCCTCCATTATACAGATGGGGAACTGAGGCGTTTAGGTGGTGTTGTGCTTAGTGTTGCAATGCCCAACTGACTTAGTAACTGAAGTCTCATTTCAAAAGGTATTTAGGTACTATGGGCCAAAATTCTATCGACAGTCCATGAGATTTAGGCACCCAAATGCTTAAATCCATTTTGAAAATGAGACTTTAGGCTTCTTTAAAAATCTGGGTCAGAGATTAAGTGACTTGTCCACACAAGGTCTGTGGTAGTGTAAGAAACCTCCCCTACACAGAACTTCTGAGTTCCAATCCTAATGTCTTAGCCACATGAAGATAGTATCTCTTGTGTTGTTTATGTGGATAGGATTATTCCTTTCCTAGTTTTAATCCTCTGGTACCTCCCATTTGAATTTTCCATTACCTGCCATATAACTTGCAGTCTGCCCCAACAGACTGACACTTAACCAAGGGGCCTTGCTGTAGAATTTAGATCCAGCTTCCCACAGAGTAAATGGGACTTTAATAGTACATGGAGTATTTAATAAGATGATTGTCCCCATCATTTGACTTTTGTTTCTTCACAGGAAATGACCAAGAAGTGAATGATGGGAGCAGAAAGTCAATATTCACTGATGGTAAAATGCTCTTTCAAAATGACTTTTTTACAGAACAGGTGGATGTAGTGATCTCAGGACCGGCTCCAGGCACCAGCTTGTCAAGCAGGTACTTGGGGCGGCCACTCCTGAGAGGGGCGGCACATCCGGCAATTCGGCAGACGGTCCTTCACTCCGGCTTGGAGCGAAGGACCTCCTGCCGAATTGCCGCCGCAGATCGCGATCGCAGCTTTTTTTGTGTGTGTTGTTTTGTTTTTGGGCTGCTTGGGGCGGCCAAAACCCTGGAGCTGGCCCTGAGTGTCCTGGTGACAGCCCTGCCTTATTCCTGACCAGGATTTTGGAACAATCATAGAAGAGACTGATTGCAATATCTGGAATGGATTCTTAGTTACCCCAACAGATTCCAGGGCAAGATTTTGGGAGTCTTGTTAAATAGCCAGTGCTGTGTGGCTGTTTATGCACCGCAGGCATGATTGATTGATGCAGCTTATAGTCATGTACCCCACTACTGAGTCTCAGTGCTTGGATTAAAGTGACTCACAGTCAGCTGGGATCCCAGTACTTGCAAAGGGGCTTTTGCAAGATGCTCCGGTAGGTCATTGACCTCCATGTTTTATGAGCCTATAGGGCCTGATTCTCATCTACATGAAGTTCTCTTTATGCTGCAGGAGTGGTGTAAAGGGCCCATAGTGTGTAAGGCAAATCCACTGGCTGTTTTTTTAACCTCTCTGATGCTCAACCCAGACCTTAGGGGAGGTTCTGTGCTGTACTTCCAAGATGCTCAGCATAGAATGTGCAGCCTGCCCAGGCGTTGTGGGGGCTAAGGTGGCTTTGAGCCCCCAGGGTCTGTCTAAGTTATGGCAGCCTCCATGGGCTGCCCCCTACGGGCTCCTGCACTGCCTGGAATCTCTGCTGGGCTGCACACAGTGGCCCTGCCCCTAACATGCCCTTTCCATTCTCAGCCCTGGACCAGGGCTTGTGGAGGGGTTCCTGGAAGCAGCCTTACAAGCTGCCGACCACAATGTCTGCAATGGCAGAATTCTTCCCTGGCGGGAGCTGTGGCTTTTAGGGCCCCTTTACACTGCCCCAGCCCTTTCACATGGGGTAAAAGATCCAGAGTGGGGGGTGGAAATCTCACCTCTTACATAAATGGTTGCGCTGAGGCTCAGACAACTGTGCAATGGGGCCGTTTTTTTAACAGACTCCCCCACCCCCTAATTTGGCCACCTGATAATCTTAACCGTAATATTGTTAAGGTAAGTGAGAAGAGGAGCATAGGGGAGCTAGGTGAACTTCTAGGAGCAGAACCATAAAATCGTGGTGCAGCTGAGTCAGGGAAAGGGCGTGGGGGGCGGGACATGAATGAGAGCCAGGGAGAAGGAAAGAGGCCGAGAGCTAGGCCTGTGTGATGGAAGTAGCTCAGACAGGAGTCCCTGGCCTATGCTATGCAAGAGCTCAGACTAGATGATTATAAAGCTCCCATCTGGCCTTAAAATCTATGAAATGGTGCAGGGGGATGCTGAAAAGTGTCCAGCTCTCTGCCCTTGCAGGGTCGTTCTCTGTAGTAGGATTTATTATTTTAGGTTTTAACTGATGAATACGGATAAAGCCCCCAGATACAGCAACAAACACACACATAGAAAAGAAAAGAAAAGAAAAGAAATCCGTGTTCTATCCAATAAACACCAGAAATAGTTACGGTACTTTGTTCCTAAGGAGCTTGTTGACACAACAGTAATTGGACTATGGGGGGGAGTGATGTCTAAAGTGCACTAATATGTTGCGTGTTAATTGGTCCATGTGGACCCTGCTGGAATCCACTACAAGTTCCATTGTGCTGTTTCAAAAAGCACTACATTAATCTCCTTGCAGTGTTTCCTAGTGCACTTTACTCATTACGGTATATACCTGTGTAATGAGTAATATATATGACTCATCACATACAAAGAGAGCCCCCCAAAATCCTGATTTTTGGATTCCTACAGAAAACAAAAAATTGCTAACCCCCTCCCACCCAAAAAAACCTTGGAAAAATTAAATTAATAAACACTGAAAAACAGAAGCCTTATCTCTAGTATACTCAGCACTGCTTTGTGTCCAATTCAGCCTTTTAAAATCTTTGTGCCCGAGTCTTGTTTCACACAAGATCTACACTGGTTTGTCTCCATTGACTACAATAAAATTTACTCCTGATTTTTGCTCTCCTAAGTGGGAGGAGAATCAGCCCCTCCCCCCTTTTTAAACAAACTGAGAATTTTTGTTTCTTTCTGGTGAGGAGATAAGAAGCAGAAACTCATAGCTGAGGTTTTCATCTCAGATGGAGTTTTCAAAGCTGGACAGTTTAAAGCAAACAAACAAAAGCCAACAATAATAAAACCCAATAAAAATAATTTGTCCTTTGAGTTGTGAACTGAGCCAATCTGATGTAGAATCATTGAGAGAATAAAGGCCCACAAACTCATTTTCAGAGAGAGACGTTTCAGAAGCTAGTGGCTCTATAAATAATGAGCTCTAGTTATATTGGTGATGCTGAGATTTTGTCTGGGAGTGGGGCAAGGGAGGGGACAGCAGGCAGAGAAGAGCTATTTGGGAGTGAATGAGTTCAGTGAACCATACAGTACATGATCTCCTTCTGGTAGTGTGTCCGCAGCTGAGAGAAAAAGCACAGGATGATCTGAGCCATATTTGGTTTGCTACAAGAGTTCACTTCAGCTCGAAATTAGTCATGAAGGCATAAATTAAATCAGCTCCCTGTAGGACTATACTTGTCAAGGTCTTTCTATAATGGTGACTCAAGACTTTTGTGAAGCCACTTCTGGGAGAGGCTTTGCAGAGGTCAGTGAGCACTGATCAATTGCTGAGGATGAAATTCACCTCTGTGCAGAGGGGCTGCAAGAGGGCTGTGAACCACACAAGTCCCACTTTGAGGGCTTACGCAGGGAGCAAGTAGTGAGTAGGCCTTGACTTGGTTCTCTGCATAAGGGAAAATTTCTCCCATGAGAATAGATCGTGCCCTGAGCAAGAAGTGTGTGGAAGGGGAAGAGCTCCAGATGTGTAGCATCCGCCCTCCTACCAACCCCACATTCCCGGTGAGGTGTGTAGCTGGGGGGCTACCGCTACTGTCCATGTTGTCATGCTTGGAAATGCCCATGTGGAATGGGCATGTAAAACAATGATCGTGTCAGCATTACATTAATTCTTCCACCAGCTGTGTGAAACCTCTCTGGGGTTGAAGGCAAGCAGAGAGCCCACCGGATGTTGCTATGCAGGCTGGGGTGGGTGAGGTGACCAGTGGGAAGCTGTGGAAAAGTTCCAGGGCATCTGTGAGGACCCCAAGACCCATGAGCTTAGATAGTCAAACTGTTTTACACAGTATACATGATCCCTGTACCATACCATGCATGGGAATTTGCAGATTCCTGCTCACTGTGTGGAAACTTTCCATGTAGGGGCTGATCTGGTCTCACCTATTCTCTACCTATGGCACATAATAATTTAGTCTCCTGTAATATTTTGGTCTAATTTCAGTTGCTAGGGTTAGCATGTGGGTGCTGGGTAGTGTGATGGGCTGCGATAGACAGGAAGTCAAACTGCATGTTCTGGTAGACCCTTGTGGCATTAAATTCTATGACTCTGTTGCCCAGTGTTCGGGTAGTTTGTCACCAGGATCTCACCTTCCCCCTGCCCTCCTCAGGCAGTCTCTGCTCATTCTTACTCCCATCTCTTTTACTTTAGGTCGGCATGATGTATGTATTTAACTCAATGTTCGGAATTGGAATCTTAGCCCTGCCCAAAGCCTTTGCTGATGCAGGCTGGCTGGCCAGCAGTGTTATCTTGGCACTTGCCATGGTGATGAGGTACAGTATAGAGAAACACCTTTTTACATGGTCTCTCCTTCCTATCCTAGGGTTTAGTTGGGACCCAGGCTTACTTTGAAACTCTTCTAACTTTGCTGTGTAACATGAAGTGGTGTCTGATAAAATGTATATGAACAATTCTGTAATTGTGAGATTCCTTTCTCAGGTTGTAAGCTCTTTGGAGCGGGGACCATTACCTCTTCTGTGTTTGTACAGCACCTAGCACAGCCAGGCCTGATCCTGATTGGGACTTTTGGTCACTATTGTAATAGAAATATTAAATTAGAATGATCTTTTTCTACTTAGAGTTTCTTAGGTAAAACATGGCCTCAGATACTGCATAGACACTGTGTGTGTGTGTGTGTGTGTGTGTGTGTGTGAGAGAGAGAGACAGACAGACAGACAGGGACAGGCCAGATGGCTACAGGAGAGTGATAGAAACAGATATATTAGCCCCAGGTTAAGTAGGTCCCCCTTCCCTGGGTAAGGTAACAGGGAAGATTCCAGAACAATCAGGAACTTTCTGGAAACAATTAAAGGAGAAGGCTGATTAGAACACCTGCAGCCAATCAAGAAGCTGCTAGAATCAATTAAGGCAGGCTAATCAGGGCACCTGGGTTTAAAAAGGAAGTCACTTCAGTTTGTGGTGTGCGTGTGAGGAGCTGGGAGCAAGAGGTGCAAGGAGCTGAGAGTGAGAGGGTGTGCTGCTGGAGGACTGAGGAGTACGAGTGTTATCAGACACCAGGAGGAAGGTCCTTTGAAGAGGATAAAGAAGGTGTTTGGAAGAGGCCAATGGGAAGTAGCCCAGGGAGTTGTAGCGGTCATGCAGCTGTTACACCAAATCCACCAATAAGCGCAGGATCCACCAAGGTAGAGGAGGAACTTTGTCACAATAGATATATAGACATTGCATATATGCATACTCACATGCAGTGCTATGTTTGCACATGCAGACTGGGTTCTGCTGTGTCTGTCTCCCTGAGCTGCATTCTCAAGTGCTTATTTGGGTGCCTGGGCAAAGTGTGTTTGTGAGGCTGTTTTGAGATTGTTCTGGTCATGTGGTATTAAGTGTTCACTTGTCCAGTTTAAAATTACTCTAGGGAAGGAAAATGGAAAGACTTCCAAGATTAAAATACCTGCACAGGCACATGGATTTGACAAGGTAGCATCTGGTCTTTGCACTGTCATGTGAGGAATGGGACAAAATCCTGAGTCCCGAGACTATAGGCCAGGGATGGGCATGCTTTTTGGCCCGAGGGCTGCATCTGGGAATAGAAATTGTATGGCGGGCCATGAATGCTCACAAAATTGGGATTGGGGTGCAGGAGGGGATGAGGGCTCTGGTTGGGGGTGCAGGCTCCAGGGTGGAGCCAGAAAAGAGAAGTTCAAGGTGCGGGAGGGGGCTCTGGGTTCGTATGGGGGAGGTGGGAGGGTGAGGGCTCCGGGCTCTGGGGTGGGGCTGGGGATGAGGAGCAGGGGGTTGGGGCACGGGAAGAGGCTCAGGGGTGCAGGCTCCGGGCGGCACTTACCTCAAGTGGATCCCAGAAGTAGCGGCATGTCCCTTCTCCAGCTCCTACGCGAGGCGCAGCTCCGGCAGCTCTGCATGTTCCCCCGTCCGCAGGCACCGCCCCTGCAGCTCCCATTGGCTGTGGTTCCCAGCCTATGGGAGCTGCAGGGGCAGCACTTGGGGTAGGGGCAGCGGAGGCCCCTGGCTGCCCCTATGCATAGGAGCCAGAGGGGGGGCCATGCCATTGCTTCCGGGAGCCACGTGGCACAGCACCCAACCCTGCTCCCCAGCTGGAGTGCCGGAGGGGGCCGTGCCGCTGCTTCTGGGAGTTGTGTGGAGTGGCCCTTAACCTTGCTTCCTGGCTGGAGCACTGGAGTGGGACAAGCCCCAGATCCTCCTCCCCAGTAGGAACTTGAGGGCTGGATTAAGATGGCTGGTGGGCCAGATGTGGCCAACGGGCCGTAGTTTGCCCATCCCTGCTATAGACTGAACAAAGCTATTGGCAAAGGACCTGCTCTGATTGCCCATCTTGTGTAGCAGTGTTGCTGTCCCTTCAGAATGCTGAAGTGCAAGATTATTATTACTAGTGCTGTTTATTATCTGCCAGCGCCCCCCGGTGGTAAGCAGTGTGCAAACCTAGAACAGAGTTCATATGTTTATAAACTTATTACAAAGAGCTTCCAATCTCTCTAAGGTAGATATACTGTCATATCTGAGTGCCTCACAGTCTTTAATGTATTCATCCTCACAACACCCTTGGAAGGCAGGGCTGTTATCCCCATTTTACAGAAGGGAAAGCAAGGCACAGCATCTAAGTGACTTGCCCAAGGTCACACAGGATGTCTGTGGCATGGCAGGAAAATGAACCAAGGTTTCTTGCATCCCAGGCTAGGACCCTGACCACTGGGCAATTCTTCCTTTCTTAGGTAACAACAGTATCTTTTTAACAGGACTATTATCAGCACTATAATGGTGGAAGGGCGTTTATTACAGAAAGATGGTGTCTGTTCCATCAATTGTTTTCCAGCGGTTATCTCAGAGATGGCTTGGGTTTTTTAATGGGAGAGGAGGACTCGGAGTGTCAAGCCACTGGCTTTGTAAATAAGTCAAGCTGTAAAAATAAAATTGAAAGGAATACTATGCTTTTGGCCATGGCCAGAATTTTTTGTTCGGGCTTCTAGGCTTTATTTGTAAAGCTCATGGTAGGATCCTTCTGATCTCCGAGTAAATTTTGCATAAACATAATTAGCGTCATAGTCATCTTGTCATGTGTTCTAAGCAGCATGTGTCGTGGAAGAACAAGAACTGTTCTTTTCAAACTTGAGACAAAAATAGATGGAGATTGACACTGGATCTCAGATCTGAGGCTTAGGTATCTAGATTACATAGGAATTTCTGGTCCTCCTCAGTGTTTAAAAAAAAAAAAAATCCTTAAACCCTACTGCCATCTAGAGGTGCAAATGGGAGAAAACAGACCCACATACTGCAAAAGCCCAACAGCTTCAGAATTTGTGAGGCTAATTTCCAGAGGTGTTTAAGTGTGCGTGACTGAGTGCAGTTCAGGAAGTGTGTATTCACTCATCCCATTCCAGATCGTACGATAGTATTCAGGCTACAAGAACGGAACGACATTTTCTGTTCTTACAATATTTTATTCTGAGGAGGATTCAGTTTCTGGCTTTGCCACTGACTTGCTGTGTGATCATGAGCAAGTTACTTTCCCTCTTCTGTGCCTTCCTTACTCCACCCACCCTCTGTCTTGTCTATTTAGAGCACAAACTCTTTGGGTTATGAGTAGTCTCTTGCTTTGTTTGTCTACAGCACCTAGCACAACGAGGCCCTGAATCTCATTTGGGCCTTTAGACGCAATTGTAATGCAAACGAAAGAACTATGAGGCTTGACATATCTTGTGCGATCTACTAGTTGAGACCATTGGAAATGACGGGTTCAGCCACAGGCTATGGTCTGTGCATACAGCACGTATGAGTCACAGCACCCTGTGAGTCTGCATAAATAGACGCAAAATGGCTGCTCAGCAGCAACAGGGACATGCCCACCTGCCTTACTGTACAAAACATGCTTTGCTCTGCACACATGCTGCATAGGCCTTTCGCCAGTGATCCTTATTACAAACATGGGCTCAAAGGAAAAACTTAGACTAGACATGAGATAAAGCCAGAACCTCCAGTCTGATCCCATTTGAGTTTCAGGGGGTATAGTTGGGGAAAAGGAAAGGCAGGTTGAGGTAAAAATCCCTGGGTTCTAACCTGCCGTAATGGGTTTGGTTCCAAATCAGGGCTATAAGAGGAAGAGGGCCTCTTTTCTATTTCCAGTTCAGATTCAGCTGACATTTCCCCCCCCAAAAAAAGCTGAAGGGATTTGAGGGGGTCAAATCCAAATGATGGGCCTGTTTCTCCTCTCGTTTACACTCAACTAAAATCAAGATTAACTCCACTGAAAACAATGGAGTTGCACTGATAAAATGAGAAGAATGAGGTCCTTAAAATCAGTGGCGTAGCCAGGTTCTAAGTGCAGGGGGAGCAAACATAAAAAAGGCGCCCCCCCTTGGCTCCTCCTCTGGTCACGCCCCCCTTGGCTCCTCCTCCAGCTGCTCCACGCCCCCCCCTTGGCTCCTCCGGCCGCGCTGCGTCCCCCCCTCGGAGGGGCTCGGTCCAGGGGGTGGGGACCGGGTGCGGCCTGGCTGAGCAAGTTTTTAGGGTGCGGTCGGGGGGGAGAGAAGAGGCGAGAAAGTTTCACGCGCCCCCGGGCAGGACTCACCAGCTGCCGAGCAACCTCGGAGGAAGCTATGACACCGCGCCCGGTGGCCACCGTGGGACAGGGAGGGGAGAGGTGCACGGGAAGCTCCAGGTGCGCTGGAGTCTCTGATGTGACGTGAGCGGGAAGTGGACGGTGGGTCCCTGACCACCCCCTCCCAGACACCCTGTTCATTGGGTCCGCGCTTACCTGGCTGCCCAGGTGCTTCTGATGAGCGACCTCCTCCTCCCCCACAGTGCCAGGACGCCCAGCTCCTGCTGGTTCCCGCTGAGTCCAGGGCGACCTAGGAGCCAGCTCCCCACGGGGAACAGCGACCAAACAGCCGGTACATCCCCCTGTGGGCGGCACTGCTCAGGGGGCACTTTGCACCTCACCCCCCTGAGAGCTGGAGCAGCAGCAGCACCCGTGCCCGGGCAGCAGCAGCACCTTCTCCCGTCCCTCACTTTCTTCCGCGCTCCGAGCCGGGCGCCCCGCTGCAGTCCCTCCACGCCGCGAAGCTGCCGGCGCTCTGCCTAGTGTCGGAAAGTCTTGAGCTACCGCCACAGCAGCTTCCCCCCTCCCGCTGCCGAGCCGCGCCGCGTCACGCAAGGACCCAGAGCTCTGGCAGCTCCCAGACACCCTGCTCATTGGCTCTCCCGCCACTGACCTCACTGGAACCACTTACGCTCACCGCCGGCCTCGCCTAGGGATTCTTTAGTATAGGGATGCCTGCTGGCGCCATGGTAACCCCTAACTAAGGCGCCACTTTTGAAAAATGTGCTGAGGGGAAGCGGCTGCTTTCCCTGCAAGCCCCCCAGCTATGCTACTGCTTAAAATCCAGCCATGATTTTACCTGGAAAACCAAATTCCAGGCTAAATTAATTCAGATCCAGATCTAAACTTCTCCTCATTGTCCCATCTCAGTTAAAGGTCTGAGTGAGATGAATGAATTGTTAGGGCTATTTTTGCAGTATCTTGTAATGAATGAAGCAAGCATGCAATATTCCAGAATCAATGTCTCTTGCATTTTTCCTCTAGTTACATAACTGTGACCTTCCTGATTGAAGTAATGTCCTCTGCAAATGCAAGAGTTGTTTGGGACAGGAGTAATGACAGCCACAAAGAGGTGAATCTCTTTTTTTTTTTTTTTTTTTTTTTACAGTTTTTAAGTATTTTCCCTGAGGTTAAATTAGTGCCTCTCTCCATTTGTGATGAGCCATGGCGCTCAAGCGAGTAACCCTGGGGGCAGGGCCTTTTAAGGAAGGGTCTTTGACTCTGCACCTTTGCTTCTCTGCCTCTATCAGTTTCCAGATTTGTTGACCTTTGGACTCTACTGCAAATACGATTTTTAAAATTTCAGTCAAAAATTATCATTGAAACTTTCTCAATGTCTTTGATCAGCTGTATCCAGGACAGATTCCCAAAGGTAGTGGTTACTTCCCTGGAACTCAATTCAAGAGATCTGGGCTCTTCTCCAGACTGTGTGACCTCGGGCAAGTCACCTCCTCTCTCTGACCTCAATTCCCCACCTGTACAGTGTGGGTGATAACACTTCTTTTCTCCCATCCTTTGTTTGTCTTGTCTATTTAGATCATAAACTCTTGGGGGCAGGAACTGTTACTTGCTATGTTTGTACAGTGCCTGCCTTAGGTGCTGCTGTAATGCAAACAATAAATAACCACATTCACAGTGTATCCCGAAAGTCAACAAATCTGCTGCGTAGGTATGTATGTACTGATATGAGCTACATGCACACTTATAAAATGTGTCTGTAATATGTAGACTGAATTACTTTGTAATCTTGCCTTTTGCAGCTGGCTAGTTGCTGTAGGTGGGATTTGAATAAGGAGAGCACGGTGACCTTGTGGACAAGTTCAGGCAGAGTGCCTCATGCACAAAGACAGCACAGGGAGGTGTTTGCTGGAGTAGAGAACAAACAGCATGTCAAAGCCAGCGGAGTTATTTTAATTAAAATGCCAAAATATCTCTGTCCCCAAAGCTTTTAGTCTAACTCTTTTTTCTCTAACCATAGGTATAGGGCCTGTGACTTCTGCTTGTATTAATGTAACATGAAAGTCTCCAGTCACTGCATGTGGACTTTGTGAATAACAGAACAGAGCAAAGTGGCTTTTTTATTCCTATGCAATGCTTGGAGTGAGTTCGTCTGGATGATTTGTGCTTATCTAAAATAGTTACTGCTTCAGTAGCCTCATCTTGGCTTGTATGGAGTGTTTCATGTAGTTCAAAAGATATTGTATCCAGTAACATCCCCATTCATCATTTCATTAAACTACAAAAAAGCCCATTAACCTAATGTTAAAAGTCTTGCTTAGAGCCAAAAAAGCAAGAGCTCTGAGTTAATGGCAAAACTTGGGGCTGATGAGCTCTTCCTTAACTTAACGATGTATGTGGCTATTGTAGCAAGCCACTGCATCCTACCTAGCCTTCTCCCCCTGCTTCCCCAGCAAGAAAACAAATAGAAGGCGTAAAGGTTTCATGAAAGTGTAGGAGATGCATCATTCAGCACGTGTGCCTTGTGTGTTGACTATATAATGGCTTATTGTACAGATCTGTTCTATGCTGTTCTGTAATATATGTACTGTTTATATGGAGCCTGATCCAAAACCCACTGAAGTCAATGGGAGTCTCTCTGTTGACTTTAATGAGTGTAGGTCTGGTTTTAGGGCATGAGCTATAGCCCATTGAAACCATTGACAAGACACACATTGACTACACTGAGCTTTGGATTTAGGCCCTTGATTTCGTAGATGTATGTACACAAATATCAATATTTTGAAATTAAATTCTTGACTAAAATCGCAAACGACAGACCAAACTCTTAAAAAAAAAATCATGCAAAGTTCCAGCACGTTCATAGGCTAGTTTGACCCATACACTTGTCTTATATACTTTTTTCCATATTTTTTTTTTTACAAATTAAATCTACACATAATGATTGAATTTTGTACTGTTTCACTTTACAAGCAGTGCGAAGGTTGAATCACACGCAGATGACACTATGCAACAGTGGATGTATAATTCTGAATACTTAAGATTATAGCTGTATTGAATATTGCAATCAACTGTAGTGCCATGCTCGACACACATGAATCAGCTCTTCTGTGGAATGTGGACATCAGTGTAGCTATATTGATATACACTGGCTGAGGACTTGGCCTTAATTTTTACTATATTTATGGCTCTGCAAAGCTCCACTGACTTTCCTCTTTGCATTTTTAGAATGAAATGATGTTGAAAGAAAATATTCCCATGTCTGCAAAGAGAGGAGAAGAGTCCACCCAGTCAAAGACTCTTCGTTCAGTAAGTTTCCCTTCAGTAAGAATTTTTCTTTTCTTTTGCTTGAAAGGGTAAGGGCAGGGCATCCCTTATTCTTCATTATAGCTCCGCGGATCCTCTCTGTTATCAAACATCTCACCAGAGCTACCATCCTTTTAGCTGAGAGCACTGAGAGGTTCAGAGCCGATTGATCCTAGTTCCCAGCTGGTAAGTAGATGGTTCTATTGCACCATAGCATACAGGAGGAAGAACTGGTGCCATGTCTCCAACTTCTGATGGATGTGGTGAGCCCACACAATTTTCCTTGTATCTATTTTGTCTTTGAATTTGGATTCTGCTATAGAAGTCTGAACCTAAACAGTGTGACCTCTTAAACAACCTTTGAACCAGGGATGGCTGTTTTGTTCCTATGCAAATGAGACCTTTTAAAAATGTCAAGATACCTCCAGAATAGTCAATAGCTAAATGGTTAGGGCACCTCACAAACTCCTGCTGTACCTGATCTGGTCTCTGACTTCCTAGATTAGTGCTCTAACCACTGGGCTATTTGCTATTTTAGGGTGAGTCTCTCTGTCTCAGAGGCCAGAAATTCCATCCTGGACGTGAAGAAAGTTTTGATGAAACAATACGTTTTTGCAAAAAAAAAAAAAATTTTTTTTTTTTTTTTGTGGACCAAAAAAGTTTTGTTGAAACTTTTGGACCAGCTCTACTTTGAACCAAATATAACCCAAAGTATAGAGAAGAATCTAGCTAGTACTACTGTATTATCGTCTTGAAGTCATATGGAGTCTCAACCTGCTCTGAAGTCAGTGGAAAGACTCTTAGTGATTTCAATAGACATTGAACCATGCCTTTTAGTCTTACCCACTAATCACATGAATTTAGCTTTTGAGAGCCAACTGGTAAATCTGAATATTAGGAATTGACTCAAATCCATCAATTATGCAGGACGTAATAAAATGCTTCTCATTTCAGATACATTTTCCTATAGGGCTGGTGAGCCTGTGGAATTATCAATTCTACAGGGAGAATGAATAATTTTATTTTTTATTCCAAGGGTGTGTATGACTATATTATGGTATACAACACACATATTGTACAAATATATATACACAATAAATATACATTACTGTATATAATAACCTGAAGGTAAAAAAATCTGGTGTGTGTGTACATACATATATAGGATGTATATTATTATGTGATTATATCATGACTTAAGAGGAAGCTATTTGGCTAGTAACAAGAGAAATTAAAAAGTGAGTGATTCACTACAGAGGCCTTCTGAATACGGAATGTAAAGTACATAGAGGTCCCTTAAGTGATGTAGGAGCCCCATTAAGCAACCTCCTCTGTGCTAACAATATGAATCTGATTTAATTGGACTAGTCTACTGCCTCCAGCCTCAATGAAAACTGACACCAGGACCTGACTAGTGCCTGGAAAGCAGGCTTGTTTGTAGAGTCAATGAACAGCTGCTGCAGCTGGGAAGAGAAAGTGCTGAATCAGCAAGTTTTTGACATTGAAAGCATCCTGTTAGTCATACTGAGATTAGCCGTGAAAAGGGCCCTTTTGTGCTATAAATGTCTTTCAATTCTGTTGGAGGCAATGTTTGGGCCCTGCCAAGCCTATGGTGCCTTAGGATCCTTGGAGGTGAGACCTCCGAAGATTTCTCTTCACACACACACTCCCCTCAGTTACGTTTGGGACATATCCCCAAAGAATCACCTTGCTAAGGAACACTTCCCAGAATCCCTAGGCCTGCTCTGTGCAGAGTAGTGTGATAAAAGACTGTTATGCCTGGGGAGGGTTTTTTCAGGCCCAGTCTGTTTTGCAGTCCCAGTCAAAAATGCTAATGCCAGCTCTAAACTCTGCACCCACAGCAGTGTCCAATTCCAAAGGTGATGCCCAGTTGAGGGTTATGTGCTCATGTTTAGTGTACATGTAACAACCCCTCTCCCATCCCACATGGGTTGCCATCAGGATTTGAATTGAGAATCTTCAACACCACAACAACAAACTTCTACCACTTGAGCTAAAAGAGTATCTCCCTGGTCTTTTATAAATAGTAAGTTGTTGTCCTCTAGTGGAATGCAATACCCGCTTTGCCAGTGTGTTACATAGAGTGCACATGACCAGAAAATGGTTCTGTCCCTTTTATATTCTCTTGAAGGAATCCTCATCAAAGTACATTTGCTGCTGCTATTGCCTGCCAGATGATCCAAAGCCAAGTGTGTTTGATATAAATGAGCTGCTTTCTCTGACTGACCTGACCAAGATGTACTTCAGTACGGGTAGGTTTCCTGGATGTATTTTGCTTTCCTATTTTGCTTTGGAACTGATTCTCTGGGAAACTTTCAGAGTTATTCTCTCTATGTCCACCTTCACAGGCTGGAGCTGGATGAGATTGTGGCAGCTTAGTCTGTTACCAGTGCGTTCAGCAGAGCACTTTACAAATGTAACCAGAATTGGGAATTGTGGGTACAAGTAATTGCATTTCTTGAAAGTTTTTGTCAGTGAAACACCATACAAAGCACTTTCGGACCCAAACCAAGCCAGTTTCTGAAGCTGAATTCTTCCCAAAATCCTCTAAACTTACTCTGCTGCGATGTCCTAGAAGTTCCAAACTTTCTTGTTGGATATGTTTCCATTGGTTCCCTCGCTTCACGGTCTTTCATCAAGGTCTTGTTACATTCCTAGATGGTGTCTCATGAGCATATGTTGTGAGGCGAGCTGATTGAAAAATGGAATTTCCATCCTGCAGGAAAGTCTGTTGTTTTGCCATTTTGAAGTGGTACATCCAGATTGGGAGAAAATAGCAAAACTTTTTGAGGATGAAGGATTCTGAAAATATTTAATTTGCAAATGTCAGTGTTTTATTTTGGATCAACATCAATCTCTATGTCTGAGCTGCCATGGTGCCTTGTGGGATTTGCAGTTTTAGGTCCTTTATGCCCTCCTTCACCCATATGGGCCTTGCTCCATGACTGCAGTATATCTCCCATGATGCACTGTGGTCTCTCCCTGTGACTAAATCTCCATGGGACTCCCATGATGCACTTCCTTTTGTAGCACTCTTAGCCTCTTCTCATACTCAAAGAGAGAGGCAATCTAGCATTCCACTGCTGCCCTCCTCACATAATCCATTCCATCATAAGTCTTGATAGTTCTAGCATCGGTAACTTTTCTCCAGTAGACGTGGAAATTCCATGAACTCCAGGCGACTTGGATCAGGCTTCAGTTCCCCGAGTGCTGGCTCCCATAGCGAGCTGCTTGTGAAGGAGGTATATAGAAAGAAACGGACAGAAAACTTGGCAGCTGATAACAGAGCAGCTGTATTTGCTATTTTCAAATGACAAAATAGAAAGCAAGGTAACTTTAAAATGATGCACAGGGTGAAACAACTTTAAAAGCAGGGATGCAGTGTATAGCAACATTGCTGTTCACACAATGCTGAAAGATGAGGTACTATTTTTGTACACACTTAAGCTGATTATATTAATCTTGACTTGAAAATCAGAGGACATCTGAGCCATATACTACACAAAGGAGACATATTTTGAATTGACTCCAATGGGCTCTCTGCTTGGTGACTTTTCAGCTGAAGGTCCTATTTTCAGGGCCGCCCAGAGGATTCAGGGGGCCTGGGGCAAAGCAATTTCGGGGGCCCCTTCCATATAAAAAAATTGCAATACTATAGAATACTATATTCTTGTGGGGGGCCCCTGCAGAGCCCGGGGTCTGGGGCAAATTGAGAATGGCTGGCTAGTGTGATGTCACAGGCCTGCTGTGTTTGGGGAAGAATTTTGACTGAACAATTTTCTGTTCTCCGTGTATATAGCGAACCATGTTCACAAAAGTATCCCGGGCCAGATCCTTAGCTGTTTAAACTGGTAGCTTCATAGACTTCAATGGCATTAAACCAGTTTACATCAGCTACGGAACTGGCCCCCATATGTAAAATACAGGCACTTATGCAAGGCAGAATATCCTGTAGAGATAAGTGTAACTTTGGCAAGTGGGTGAATGTTTTAGTATAGTCAAAGTGAAATCAAACTACTGATTTTTCACAAGAAATTAAAAACAAACACAACTAAAAAGAAATCTGCACAGGCCCAAACTGCACTAACAGGAACCACCTAAGTATCTGAGCCCCTCCAATTCTTTCATGTGTTTATTCTCACAACACCCTTGTAATGTAGGAAGTGAGGTGGGAAACTGAGCCAGAGTGACTTGCCTAATGTGTGTGTGTGTGTGTGTGTGTCTCTCTCTCACACACACACACACACACACACACACACACACACACACACACACACACACACACAGAGTCTGTGGCAGAGCTGAGTCTAGATTATCCTATCCAAGTCTAGATTAGCACCCTAGCCACTGGACCATCCTTCCTCGCATGGACTTCCTCTTTCAATACACCTTATGGGGATGCCCTTGAAATTTTGTTTGCTGCTGTCTTTGGAAGTCATTGGCAGTGCTCCTTAATGGCACTGTGATTGTGGGGCTACAGATCCAGTGCCTGTTCCAGTATCTAAAGTAATCCTCCCCCCAAGAGTCTTTGTGAACGGTCCAAAAAATATGTCATAAATAAAACGCAACCTGGTGGTACTCCTGACAGAATTCTGCACCCCTGTAGGGGTGCAGAATTCAAATGGTCTGCAAATTTCTGTGCCTCCTCCCCCTCCACACACCCGCCCCCCCGTGACGGTGCTGCCCATGGGAGCCAGCTGAGGTCACTCAATTAGGGTGAACTGCAAACAAAATGGGGCAGACAAACCCCAAACGCTGGTGGTTATTCCAATACTTAGATTTACCAAGCCAGCACAAAACAGCTTCTATAGTACCTTACTGGTTACTTAGAAGTCCAAACAACGCAGTTCCCTTAAAGAACCCAGCCTCAGGCCTCCGTCCAGACACACCTGTCAAACATATGATGATGATGATTACTGAAAATCTTATCTCATCATATAAAAGAAAAGGTTCTTCCAATCCCAAAGAATCAGCCACATACCCAGGTTCAATTACAACTTAGATTTTACCCAAAATACACGCTAATAGCCAATTCTTATTAACTAAGCTAAAATTTATTAAAAAAGAAAGAGTTGGTTAAAAGATCAATATACATACAGACTTGAATTTAATTCTTGAGGTTCAGATACATAGCAGAGGTGAGCTTGTAGTTGCCAAAAGTCCTTTCAGCTATAGTCCATAGGTTTTTTTTTCCCTCTTACTTAATTGGCCTCTCAGAGTTGGTAAGACAACTCCCACCTGTTTATGCTCTCTGTATGTGTGTGTATATATATCTCCTCAATATTTATTCCACTCTATATGCATCCGAAGAAGTGGGCTGTAGTCCACGAAAGCTTATGCTCTAATAAATTTGTTAGTCTCTAAGGTGCCACAAGTACTCCTGTTCTTTTTGCGGATACAGACTAACACGGCTGCTACTCTGAAACCAGTCCATAGGTTATAGTTCAATGTCCATATTCAGGGTGGCTCCAGTCAATGACTGAGGATCTCAATCCTTGTGGCTTAAGGTTTCCCCCTTTTAAACCCAAAGCAGATCTGAGATGAAGTAGGATTGTGTCCCAGGGTTCTTATACATTTCCAGCAACCTTTCGGCCTGAGAAAATAATAGGCTTAACTCTCCTTCCAAACATCCTGGCAATTAGCACAGGGTAATTTATTCATTAAACAGTTCAGATACAGGTTACCACAACCTTCAAAGAGACACATAGACAATGAAACTGTTTCACTAAAGTATCATCATAAATGTTAATATTCCTTTTTTGATCTTTGAATTAAAGTTATAGCAATAGACAAGACTTGTTTGCTTACATCACAAGACCTGAGCAAACATCTACCCTTGAGATCTCTAACAATGCAGACTTGCATTTCAAAGCTCTATTTATTTACCTATCTTCCTAGCCAGTCTCTAAAGTTCATGGGTCAGGTCAGTCGGTGAGTTAATTAACTCTTTCTGGCCCTGTCATCTTTCAATGAGATATTATATCACACTCCTAACATCACACCCCCATGCAGAAAAATGAAAATGAAATCTGCGGGGGAACACGCATCTCTTCCCCAGCAGTCCAGGCAGTGCGTCTGTTCCAGCATGCCTGGAGCAGCCTCAGAGATGCAAATCGCTGCAGAGGGAGGGGGGCTGGGCAGGCATGCCTCTGAGGGAGATGTTGATCACCATCAGGGGGTGGCTCACCAGGGGTGGGGAGGGATAGGTCTTTTTATTATACACAAGGAAGGCTATGTTCCTGAGGCAGAAATGTAGCACCCTGCCTGCTAGTTAATTGATCTCATTTTTTGAGCCTGCCTGCGTAGTAACATTGTTAATGTTCTTAATGTTAGTTAACTTTTCCCAATCTGTCAATTCCCCCAGCAGCATGAAACCTGTAAACGTTTTAAGGCCCCTACATTGCCAAAGTGATGTAGAGCTTTATAAATGACAGTAAGGGAATCAGCTAGGAAGATCTATGTGCTTTCTCACTTTTTTCCTGTGCCAAAGTAGCACAATGGGGTTAGATTACAGCTCAGGATTT
Source organism: Trachemys scripta elegans (assembly GCF_013100865.1). Classification (NCBI taxonomy): domain Eukaryota; kingdom Metazoa; phylum Chordata; order Testudines; family Emydidae; genus Trachemys; species Trachemys scripta. The sequence goes on along the minus strand of NC_048307.1, from coordinate 25,082,560 downwards.
ATTTTACTTACCCATTAAAAAAAAAGACTTTAAGGGCAAATAAAACATTTACTAAGCAGTCAATAAAATGTCAGGACAATCAGAAGCAAACACTTCCCAAAGTACCCAGCGAGGTCCAGGACAACGATTAGTAATACTATATGACTTTCATGTGTGAAAGTCTGAGTAATTTAAAATGACATTTTTTTTGGCTGTTTGGTGTTCTGTAATGTAATTTAAATGAAAATCCAGGATTATAACTGCAATGCAGAGTATTAGTTAACTTTCATGTGTTTAGGAAATGCTGAATAGTTACTGTGACTATTTCTTTTCTGTATTGTAGTTTAAATAAATTACCAAAACAATTGAAACTGGTGTGATCATATTGCATTATTTTGTCAAATAAAATATGCTGAATTTTTAATTTTTTTGGCACAGAATTTTTAATTTTTGGCCCAGAATCCCCCCAGGAGTACCTGGTGGGAACAGATGACAAGAAAGGTATTTGTATGAGTTGCATGACTTTGCTTAGAGGCAGGGGTGTAGCCATGGGTGGGTTGTGGCCCACCCACTTAGCATCTAGGCTCCACCCAAATCTGAGCAGGGGTGTAGTGCTGCCAAAGCAGCCCCGAGCGTCACTCAGGCACCTGAAATCCAGGACAGAGCTATGCGCCCACCCTTCAGAAAGCTATGCTCTGACAGCTCTGCCTTGCCATTTTTTGAGCTATGGGGCAGAGGGCCCCTCTCTGGGATGCCCAGCAGGAGCACTGACTGGCATGCAGCAGCCATACACAACGAAGCGGAGAGGAGAGCACTGCAGAGACACATCAGTGCCTCAGCTGTTCTGCCACCCCGCTTTCCTCCGCCCGGCTGTACCATCGGGCCGCTAATGTGCAAGGGTGGGGAAAGGAGGTAATGGGAACCACCACCCACGCGCGGGGTCTGGGCCCTCCCCCACGCAAAATTCAGAGTGGCCATTTGTGCTGGGAAATGAACCCTGTGAGGGGTGGCTGCCGCATCTTTCCCCCCTCCTGCCCGCTGCTGAATGGGGAATGGTTGGGCCCCCACTGGCTGCTGCTCTGAGGGGAAGGGGGTAGCAGGCATGCGGGAGTGCTGGGCCGGGTCCTTGCTGGGTTCAATAACGCCCAGCGTCGCGTTTGGCCCCTGTGCGTGCGGAGCGAGGAGGTGGCGCCAGGGCTCTCCCCAGGACAGGTGAGCTGAGAAGGAGCTGCTGGCGGTGATTGCCCAAGATGAGGAATGTGCATGCTCAGCTCGGCAGGTGAAGCCCTGTGTCTGGGGGCACCAGGGCTAGGAGGAGAGCGTGGCATCAGGGGAGAATCTGAGCTAGCACAGTCTGTCATTGCCTGTCTACCCGAAAGTCGGGGTTCACCCAAATTTCCACTCCTAGCTATGCCACTGCTTAGAGGTAATGAGGATGCACATTGTCTCCCCCTCCGTTCTCCTGCCTTAGAGTGGAGTGATCCTCTAAATCATGGAAACAAAGGGTCAGATCCTTAGCGGGTGGAAAATGGCCAATCTCCTTTGAAGTCAAGCTCAGCCTTGAGATTCATATCCCCTCCCTCTGCATACTAACAATCTCCCGTTCTCCATCTCTCCTTCCACGTGTGCCCATGACCAGATCCTCAGCTGATGTGAATCCAATCCTTCCATTTGAGCAGAGGATCAGTCCCATACTGTTTTATTTATACTGCTGTCTGTGGTTACACCTGCAAACAGAGGAAACCCGTATAGTTCTAATCTATAGATCTAGCTGTGTATTTTGCTTCTGACTGTCTTAGGGTTACCATATCTCATAAATAAAAAAAGAGGACCCTCCACGGGCCCTGGCCACGCCCATTTCCCCACCCCTAGCCCCGCCCCAACTCCGCCTCTTCCCCACCCTAACTCCGCCCCCTCCTCCCTCCCACTCCCAGCCAGGGGGAAAGGGCTGCCCCAGTGCTACCGGCTTCAGGGTTTGCCGGGCAGCCCCCAGACCCTGCTCCCCCAGCCGGCGCTTCCCCAGCGCAGCTGGAGCCCGGGAGGGGAAGCGCTCAGCCGGGGGCGCAGGGTCTGGAGGCTGCC
>NC_048307.1:25001001-25080202 GCF_013100865.1 Trachemys scripta elegans | reverse complement strand
GGGGCTCTGTGTAACTGACACAGTGTCAGTTACACAGAGCCCCAGCCGCTGGAGGCTCTGTTTAAGAACCGGGCTGCCCGAGAGCTACCGGCTTCGGGCAGCCCGGCTCTTAAACAGAGCCGAAGAGTCGGGGAGGAGCAGAGCCGCCATTTTCCCTGACATGTTCGGCTTTTTGGCAGTTCCCCCCGGACAGGGGTTTGACTGCCGAAAAGCTGGACATGTCTGGGAAAAAGAGGACGTATGGTAACCCTAGTCACTGTCTCATCTAGGTCTGTGTGTGTTATAGCATAATACACCATGCCATCAGTTTCCACCCAGCCGTTTTGAGTAGCAATGTGAAGTAAGAAATAACAACGAAGTCTGAATCAATTTCATGTTTCTTTTGTTTTTCTTGGCAGTTGGAGACCTCCTGAGTCGAATTACATTGATGCTAGGCATATATGGATCTTTGGCCATGTTCCTGACCATGGTACCTTTCAGCCTCATGGAACTATTCTGGTCAGTAAGAATTCATAAAAATTAGCAAAGACGGTGTTTTTTTTTTTGTTTTTTTTTTCTCTCAACAGCATCCATGTTAAATTTAGTTTCCGTTCAGAAGCCAGTAAAAACCAAGAGCTGACTTCAGACCACCTGTCACCCTACTGGTGTCAAGTCTACATTGGGCAAAGACTGTGTGGGGTAAAGGGGCAGGCAAGGAAGTGGATGATTAAAGAGCTACCAGTGTAAATAGGTAACTGTAAAAAGGTTCCTTTAAGGAGCCATATTTGATAGAAATGTATTTCCCCTAGCTCTTTGAGGGTGACACACCTATGAGGGTCTTCACGTGTCTGAGCTGGTAGTGTGCTTAGCTACTGGGGTTCAGAATTGCCATGATGGCTGACCGCAGGAACAATGGTTAGTGCACTCCCTGCTGCAGAAGTTGAGGATGACCCCACCCATGACCCCACTTTAATCAAAATGTAAAGCCCATCCTTTACACTAGCCTTGTCGTGATGATAAAGAACAAATTGAAGCAACTGCTCACTCTGGGGCCTGGGGAGAGATGCACAGATTGCTTGTTGGCTTTAGGGAATTTTGGTAAGACACCCTGAGATTGGGCTGATGAGCGTGATCTAAACACCTAGGGCTATATTGTACCATATATTTTTAAGAACTCCCAATTGATTTTAATGAGGAGCGCTGCTTAAAAACTGAGGTGATGAGACACCCCCTACATAAGGTAGATAGAAATAGAATCTAACCCTTAATTACTTATAACTTTGAGCACCCCATGTGCTTGTTAGACTTGGCAAAGACAGTGTTTAATTCTCCTCACTCCATCATGTTGCAGAGCGTGGTGTGGCACTTAATTTAGATTCACACCAATTCTGCAATCATGAGAGCTAAAAACTTTTTTTTTTTTTTAAATTAAATGAAAGCTGAGGTTCTCACATAATAACATGACTCCTGGAGGTTGGGATTTGTGAAAACCCTAAATATTGTGTTACATGTAATAAAATTGAGAGAGTTGTTGCTCATCTCCATAGCATCTGAATGTCTCATAAGTAGGGTCCTACCAAAATCACGGTGGCGAAAAATGCAGCATGAGCCATGAAATCTGGTCTTCCCCATGAAATTTGGTCTTTTGTGTACTTTTACCTTATTCCATAGGGTGAAAATATACAAAAGTACACAGCATTTCTCAAACTGGGTGTCCTGACCCAAAAGAGGATTGCAAACCTATTGTAGGGGGTTCATGGTATTGCCATCCTTACTTCTGTGCTGCCTTTAAAGCTGTCAAGTATCAGGGGGTAGCCGTGTTAGTCTGTATCTACAAAAACAACAAGGAGTCTGGTGGCACCTTAAAGACTAACAGATTTATTTGGGCATAAGCTTTCGTGGGTAAAAACCTCACTTCTTCAGATGCATAGAGTGAAAGTTACAGATGCAGGCATTATATACTGACACATGGAGAGCAGGGAGTTACTTCGCAAGTGGAGAACCAGTGTTGACAGGGCCAATTCAATCAGGGTGGATGTATTCCACTCCCAATAATAGATGAGGAGGTGTCAATTCCAGGAGAGGAAAAGCTGCTTCTGTAATGAGCCAGCCACTCCCAGCCCCTATTCAAGCCCAGATTAATGGTGTTAAATTTGCAAATGAATTTTAGTTCTGCTACTTCTCTTTGAAGTCTGTTTCTGAAGTTTTTTTGTTCAATGATAGTGACTTTTAAATCTGTAATAGAATGATCAGGGAGATTGAAATGTTTACTTGCTGGCTTATGTATGTTACCATTCCTGATGTCCGATTTGTGTCCATTTATTCTTTTGCGGTGGGACTGTCTGGTTTGGCCAATGTACATGGTAGAGGGGCATTGCTGGCACATGATGGCATATATAACATTAGTGGATGTGAAGGTGAATGAGCCCTTGATGGTGTGGCTGATGTGGTTGGGTCCTCTGATGGTGTTGCCAGAGTAGATATGGGGACAGAGTAGGCAACGAGGTTTGCTACAGGGATTGGTTCCTGGGTTGGTGTTTCTGTGGTGTGGTGTGTAGTTGCTGGTGAGTTTTTGCTTCAGGTTCGGGGGTTGTCTGTAAGCGAGGACTGGCCTGCCTCCCAAGGTCTGAGAGCGAGGGATCGTTTTCCAGGATAGGTTGTAGATTGTGGATAATGCGCTGGAGAGGTTTTAGCTGGGGGCTGTATGTGATGGCCAGTAGTGTTCTGTTATTATCCTTGTTGGGCCTGTCCTGTAGTAGGTGATTTCTGGGTACCCATCTTGCTCTGTCAATCTGTTTCCTCACTTCCCCAGGTGGGTATTGTAGTTTTACGAATGCTTGATAAAGATCTTGTAGGTGTTTGTCTCTGTCTGAGGGGTTGGAGCAAATTGGGTTGTATCTTAGGGCTTGGCTGTAGACAATGTATCGTGTGATGTGTCTTGGATGGAAGCTGGAGGCACGTAGGTACGTATAGCGGTCAGTAGGTTTCCGGTATAGGGTGGGTGATCGAAGAGTGGCGGCTGCTTGCCAGGCACCCAGCTCTGAAGGCAACACTGCTGCTAGCAGCAGCGCAGAAGTAAGGATGGCATGGGTATGAATATGTCCATTAAATTTGCTATTTATGCCATGACCAACCCATGAAAAATTTGTGATTTCTCTGCGATTTACGTAGATCCCTACTCATAAGAAAAGAAGGATGGCAATGATTTCTCTCCCTTCCTTCCTTCCTTGCCTCCAAGAGACAGACTGACATCAAGAGGAGTATTCTTCAGAAATGTGTGAATTTTTGAAAATGACCTTATTATAGAAAATGTTTTATAGTTTCACTTCAGCTTTTGCTGCCAGTGAAGGGTAAAATGTGGCTAAGTCTCTGTTATGTGCAATCATAACTGACTAATCATAGAATCATAGAAGATTAGGGTTGGAAGAGACCTCAAGAGGTCATCTAGTCCAACCCCCTGCCCAAAGTAGGACCAATCCTCAACTAAATCATCCCAGCCAGGGCTTTGTCAAGCCGGGCCTTAAAAACCTCTTATGTTAGACTATGGGTCAGAAATAATACAAGCATACTGAACTTCTACATCGATTTCAGCCTCATTGCTGACCTTGTAATAGCTTTAGGTTCCCACTCAGTGATTTTCTGTCAAAAGATTTGGGTGATGGCTACAGTCCTAGTAACAGCCACAAGAAGGAACAGTTATTTGTGGTGGTGAAAGTATGCTTCGGGAGATAAATCCAGGACCTGCCGTACTTAGAGATGGCATCAATGTGGTCTTTAAACCCTTTTATCATTTGAGTCCCGCCCTACTGTCGCAGCCCAAATAATACTTTGTTTGGAATGCCATACAGAAAATACAGTACGCATTTGATCCCCATGCACCATTTTCAAATACTCTTTATTAATGATATATTCTTTCCCTTACTATAGTCTGCAGCTGGGTGCGGGAGCTATGTTTGCAAAGCATTTTCAACCCTGCTCATCTCTCTAGTGCAGGAAGGCCTTTAAACAAACTGGCTTTTTCTTTGGGGTGTGAAGTGAATAGGAAGAAACCCTCAGTTTGAAGACATATTAGTCCAGGAGTGAATTCTAGGCCTTTCAGTGTGGTGGGTTCTTTTTTATGGTGTTACCTTATTCTCCTCTTGAGCAGCAGAGGGCAGTGGTGCTTCAGCAATACCTTTGTGTATTTCTGCTGTTGGCTGAGAGTTACCAAGGGCAGAGAATTTGGTTCCCATCCTGCAAAGTGCTGAAGGCAGCGTGAGTTGAGGATGCTCAGAGCCTTTCTTTAGGTGCTCAGCACCTTTTAGGGTGAGGTGCTTTGTCTGAACCAGCACGGGGACTGCAAACCTCTGAAGAAAAAGGAATTCCAAATTCTTTCACAAACAGGAGTATGATCTTTGTGCTGGCTCAGCTGTAACTCTGCTAAGTCAATAGCACAATGTTCTGCAACCCTTCGGGATATCAACAGGGCACTCCACTAATTCAAAATTTTCTCTGCATGCCTACTCATCCCATGGAGTGTTCTGAAAAAGTCAGGAATACCGGATCCCAGCATCACCAGTCAGTTACTCCAGGGATACTGGAATCGGGCCAGGGGGGAGGAGGAAGGGGTCATGCCCCCCACTTTTAGAAGTGGAAGGGCTATACCCACCCACTTTTTAACACAGCGCAGTTGACCCCCCCCCCCCCAAAGTGCAAGTCTTGGTAGGCATGGAGCAGCGCAGGCAGGGGCTGCATATCATGGTGGGGGTGATGATAGCTCCTCTGCCGCGAAGCGCAGCCCTTGCCTGTGGTGTCAGCCTCTTCCCAGTAGGCAGGCTGAGGTAGACTTTAGTGCCCCCTTGCCATGAGGCCTGGCCCCTCTCTGTGGCCCCATCCCTGCTCCTCCTCTCCCTGCCCGAGGCCCCACCCCCTGGCCAAAAGCCAGAGCTGGGCTGTGGTAAGAGATGCCCAGGGAGCCCAGGCTGCAGTAGGGAGCCCTAGAACCTCCACCTGCCCTGGGCAGGGGCTGGGGTGCCCGAGAGCAGCTTCCAGCCCTTGTCCCCACCCTCCTGGGGCATGCCACCCAGGAGAGGTGGACGGTCTAAGGATCCCCACAGTGGCCTGGGCTCCCCAGGTGGCTCTTACGATGGCCTGGCTCCAGCTTCTGGCCTGGCTAGGGGGTGGAGCCTCAGGGGAAGAGGAGGAGAAGTGGGTGGGGCCACAGAGAAGGTGGGATCTTGGGGGAAGATGAGGAGCAGGGGCGGGGGGAGAGGGCAGGGCCTCATGCCCTCCCCCCACACTTCTACCAAGGTTCCAGCGCTCCTGGGCTGCTCCTTTCAGCTTGGAGCTTGTGGAAGTGCTGCACAGTCTGATCCATCACACACCAGGGCTGCTGGAACAATTTGTATAGTGAGGGTGCTGAGAGCCATTGAACCAAACTGTAAACCCTGTCTATAATGGAAACCACTTCAAGCCAGGGGGTGTGGCAGCACCGCCAGAACCCGTAGTTCTAGCACCTCTGCCACACACCGATACCCAGCTTTCACAATTTAGACTTTAGTTATAAGACAACAGCCTTCAAGAGAAAGGCAAGAAGAGGCTTTGAAGTTATGAGTTTCTCACTGAAAATTGGAGAATTAAAAGGTTTTGGATCGTCAGCTGGTGTAAATTAGTGTAGTCAGTGGGGTTATATGAATGGAGTTATATATGTTGTTACACTAGCTGAGGGTCTGGCCCTTGTAGCCCACAGAGCTAGCTTGAGCATTTTATTTTACATAGCAGTAATACAAGGAACCTACAGACCTGTATCCTGTAAGGCATTTGCTTAAGCAGATAGCATAAGGCTTTGAGGCCTATGAACTTTGGCATAGATAAATAGCTCAATGGTCACCCTGAGTTTTGGGGACCCTGGGAATAGTTTGTACAAAATGACATGGTAGCCACAGGAACATTGCACTGATACTAGGCTTTGATATTTTAGGATAGAAACATTGACAGATGCTTAACCATGAACTAGCCTTGCCAACAAATTGACGAGTATGGCAATGAGCTAAAAGCATTAATATGCTAGCCTATAGGATTAAGGCACCCCAGAATTATTAGGGTGAGGAAGTTAGATATGGACAAGGGAGTCTGGGCATTTAAATGAATATTCATGACAGCCCCTGGATCGTATAATAGGTCAGACCGCCATGTAAGAAGGGACTGATCTGATCTGGATCTGGACCATCAGACTTGTTTGGCATGCCAGGGACAAGGCAAGACCCTTGTCTCTTACCACCAGATCCCCTAGAGGGTGTGCGTGTATGAGGGTGTGCAAGGAATGGTACAAGAAATAACATTAACTCTGTATTACTGCTGTATCTTTATATGGTTTGGAACTCTTCTGTCTTTACTAATTGTGCTAATAGAAGTGGTTAAAGCTTTACTTTGCCCTCAGTGTGAGTGTCATCGCTGTGCACACCAGGGTTCCCAACCCGATACTTAGCTTCATAATTTTGATACTGTTGTGCCTAATTCTGGGACTAGAACCGTACAATCCCCCAGCTCTTTAAATTAGTATTAATTGGAAATCTATAGCAGTCATTAACCACTAAAGAATTGGACAACACCCTTTACATGTAAGTGAAAGGCAATGTTAAAACCAGTAGGCCAGATACTCAGCTGGCATATGTTGGTGTAGCATCAGTGACTTCTAGGGTTGCCAACTGTCTAATCGCACAAACCCAAACACCCTTGCCCCGCCCCCTGCTCTGCCCCTTCTCACTCCATGCCCCTCCCTTCATAACTCGCTGTCCCCCACCCTCACTCACTTTCACTGGTCTGGGGCAGGGGGTTGGGGTGTGGGAGAGAGTGTGGGCTCTGGGCTGGCGGCGAGAGGTTTGGAGAGTGGGAGGGGGCTCTGGGCTGAGTCTGGGGCAGGGGGTTGGGGTGCAGGTGAGGGTGCGGGCAGTGGGCTCTGGGAGGGAGTTTGGGTGCGGGAGGAGGCTCAGGGTTGGGGTGCGGAAGGGGGTGTAAGGTTCAGCTTCTGGCTGGGTGGTGCTTACCTCAGGCGGCTCCTGGAAGTGACCAGCATGTCCCTGCAGCTCCTAGCTCTAGGCGGCTCTGCGCACTGCTTCTGCCTGTAGGCACTGCCCCTGCAGCTCACATTGGCCATGGTTCCTGGCCAATGGGAGCTGTGGTGCTGGCACTTGGGGTGGGGGCAGTGCGTGAAGACTCCCTGATTGCCTCTGCCTGTAGGGCCCGCAGGGACATGCCGGCTGCTTCCAGGAGCCGTGTGGATCCAGGGCAGGTAGGGAGCCTGCCTTATCCCCGCTGCACCGCCGACCGGACTTTTGACCTATTAAAATTTCCCGGATTGCTTTCAATAGCAACTGGGGGGTTGAGGCCGATTCTAGGAGACTCCTGGCCAATCCAGGAGGGTTGGCAACCCTACTCTGACTTCAGTAGAGCTATGCTGATTTTCATGAACTAAGAATCTGGCCATCCATCTTAGATATTTGTGTCCGTTTCTGTATCTACAGCAGACACTCAATACACTACTTTAAGTGGCACTGCCATCGTCCAAGGGAACCTAAGCTCTCCATCTCTTTGTGATTCAGTATCTTCCACCTACCCTTGTTTCCTTCTTTCTCTCTCTTTTATCTATCTAGGTTTTTATGTGGTTCCCATTGCCATGGTATCTGAGCACGCCGCTGCTTACTGCTTGTCTTCTCTTTCGCCCTCCTCACTATTTGGCCATGAGCAACTATGAAAGAATGGATTTTGCATTGTGCTTTGAAAACATCTAGGCTAGAAATACTGTGCTCAGAAGAGCTAAGCTAATTGCTTCTAATTGTTCAGAGACTAGGGAACAGTTCGGTTCTTGTCATTTCCGTGGAGACGGTTTATTCTGGGATTAATCAATATGTTTTTTCTGGAGGATTCAGACTAAGATCCATGTAAAATCTATATGCTCTTTCACAGACATACCTGGCTAGTGTGATTATTAAGGGCTAGTAATGTTTTTGTCTTTATGCTGCTCCCTCAGTTGTCGGAACAAGAGATCCAGAAAAAATATAAAGCCAAGACAAGCTATTGTCAAAGTTTCCTTAGCAGGTTGGTTAATATTCTGTAGGTTCGCTTTTGTGAACCATAACTGATGATCCCATCAGCACTCGTCATTTGGTGCAGAACAGTCTATTCCTGGGAGTTTTTCAAGAAACTATGGACTGAATAAAACTCCAGGAGGGCAGTCACTACAGTCAGCCAGAACTTTCCCAGGTCCTTAGCCCTGTTTAATTGTGAGGCACAGGTTGGATACTGTGGCAGACACAGAATACAAAAAGCAAAGATGAAATGAGTTAAGGCTGGATTTCTTTCAAAGGGGCTGAAGGGAGGAAGGCTCTCAAATCCCATTGTAAGTCACTGGGGATGTGTGCCTAATTCCCTTAGTGGAGGCCTGATAGGAATTTATAGTGTAGCCTGGATATGAGAGAGGCATGAATGACTGGCAAATTACAAGTCAAAGGAAAAACCACCGGGACCCTCTGGAGGTGGTAATAACCGCTTGTGAGGACAGTTGAAATGTGAGCCTCTGGTGAGGGAGAAATCGAGGGTGACCCCTGTGTTCTGCACCTGTCTTACCAGGCGCTACTGTACTGTCTGAAAAATGGTTGTGCCTAACCTGCTGTCAGACTGCCCAAGGTATGACACCAGGAACAGCACTTCGGTTTTGCCTCGGTTGAATTTTAACTTGCTGTTTCTTCTCCAACTGGACAGTACAGTAGCCAAGTGTAAGCGGGGGAATGGTCCCGCTATTGTGGGGAACTTTCCTGGCTTCTGCACTACCCCGGTGAAGTGGGCTAGCAAAAGGATCCGAGTCCTCGCTCCCACTTCCTTTACCCAGAGGCCTCCCTGCTCTTGAGGACTCCCCTTCCACTCTCCTGTCTGGCAGAGTCCTCGTAAACCCCGACAAGGCTGGGCCCAGGATTCCTGGGGGGCTCGACCCCCAACCCTGCTGTGGCCACCCAGGACAGGGGCTAGGGTGTCCCCACTCCGGGGTACTCTCTCTGCACTGGGCACCTCCCTGACCCACTGATCATTTCATACAATTTAAAGCAAATACAAGTTGTTTAATTAACAATTAATTTTAAAAAAGAATAAGGAAAAATGGGAAAGGTTAAAGGAAAACACATCACCCCGCTCTGTGGCAGGGAACATCACAAACAGTGTCTCTGGAACGTCAGGGCAGTTCAGTCTGTTCCTTGTAGGTCCCAGGCCTGCTTCTCAGGCCCTGTCTGTGCTGCAGGGACGCTGTGGGTTAGACACTTGCTCTGGTGGTGGCCACATGCTCTCAGGCTCTAGGTGGCAGGACCCTTTTTCCCAGCGTCGCCCCCGCCCGGTCGGGGTTATGATCCCCCTGCAAGTCTGACCTGCAAGGCCTCTTGGCTGAGGCGTCTCCCTGTGCTGGGCCCACTGCCCAGGGTCCCCCTCACTCTCCCCAGCTGCTCACCGCACTCGGACTGCACACGGCTCCGGACTGCCCCAGCCCCAGCTCCGGACTGCTCCAGCTCCAGCTCCACTCTGCCTCAGCACGGCTGCTGCTGCTGCTCTGCCTTCAGCTCCCTGGGCTGCTTCTCTGGCCTCTCTGGCTCTGGTTGCTGCAGCTCTGCCCCCAGGACAGCTCTGCTCTGCAGGCTGCTTCTGTGACTCTGCTCCCAGCTCTGACCTGCTTCCTGGCTGCTTGTCTGGCCCCTCTGGCTCTGGTTGCTACAGCTCTGCTCCCAGGGCAGCTCTGCTCTCTCTGGGCTGTGCTCTGGCTTTGGGGCTGCAGCTCTGCTCTCAGCAGCTCAGCTCGGGCCCCTGCTCTCTCCTTAGCTCGGCCCCACTCTGTCTGACTCAGGCCATTCCAGTTCACACGGAGGACGGGACCCCCTCTGGCCTCCTGACTCTCTGATTAGCTGCCCGCCCTGTCAATCAGGCTGATCTGGAGCATTGGCCTCTCCCCATTGTTCCTGGGGACTGTCAGTCTCAGGCTCCTGATTTGCCATCGACCCTTCCCCTTTTAGTGCTGGGAGCTAGCAACCAAAACACCCCCACTGAATGTTAGTAAGGGGGCAACAGTCCCCTTACACAAGGGACCATTCTGAATGGGATGACTGAGGAGGAAGGTGTAGAGTTCTGTATCACCAAAAAGTCCAGATGTGCTTAGAAGTGTGCAGCCACTATCAGTGATGAGGCAAGTCCCTGCACTCTGATTGGCTAATAATGTTCCTCAGCCAATCGGAATACAAAGAGTTGTAAAGTGAATGGTTAAGTGACCTGAAAAAGACAAAATTGGGTTTGCACATTTTCCTCCTCCTTTGTGATGTAGAAAGAAGGCCCGAGTAGAATTTTTTCCAGTTTCTTTTATTCATAAGAAGAAATCCAGATATTGTTTGCCCTGTTTTTCCTGCTAGATTCTGTGAGCAATTGGAGAACTGGGAGAATTATGGCAATTAGAGAAATCATACAAGTTAAACTGCCAAAGGAAGAGATTTGAAGTCAGACTCTTTGAGCCTGATTCTCATTTATACCTCATGCCCTTAATGCTCTGGCAGTGTAAAAGGGCCTTAGTGTGAATGTTTTTTCTTGTTTGCTAACACTTGTTTAACTCTAATACCCATTAAGCACTCAGGAGTAAAGACACAACACATCCACCACTGGATTTATGGATCAAGACTGCTCACATTCATACCTGAGGCTTCCAGCAAAACTAAAGACCACACTTCTTTACAGTCCTTTCATAGGTGAAAAGCAAACAGAACAAGTGTTTTGAAACCAGACTAAAACTTTCCAGCTTTCTTGATCCATATAAAGAAATTTCAGAAGCCCAGTCTGTTCCAGTGCAAGTCACCTGTAAAATCCACGTTCCCCAAAGCATGAATGTCTGCAGAAGGCAAGCACAAAAGATTCATGAATGTGGCTGAAGGGAATTTGTTTAAAAATGTGAAGAAATATTAATGGAACATGTTTTTTGCATTATTCACCCGATTCTATTATTTACTGCATTTTCTTGCTTGAGCATCAATTTAAAACCCAAAGAAAGGATTGCATTTGTGGAAGGTAGCGCTGTGCTGAAAGTCTGCCTTTCAAATAAGGTCTCTTTGTTCAGGATATTGTTTGGCTATTTCATTGTTGCTTAGTTAAAAGACTAATGTGTCAGGCTGGATTTTGACATTGGCCTAGGAGAGAGCACATTCATATTCATGCTGCCTACTCTCTCCATAGCCCTAGCTTCAGTCGAATATCTTCTCAAAACCGAGGTTATCCTGCATTGAGGGGAGTGTGTGGGAGTGGGAGGGTGAGATGAATGAGTAATGTGTACTGAGTATGTGCAGTGAGTTCTCAGAGCTGGCTTCAATGAAAATAGATGAAGGCAACAGGAGTCCATTAAAAGCAAAACTAGAGCTAATTCCCCATCTGAAGCCAGTGAGTACTCTTGGGAGGGATATTTTCTCCTTGAGCACATTGATGTAACGCCTGCTAATACTGCTACAGGGAAGTTGTGCATATAGGCCCTGATCCTGCAATTGGATACTTGTGCCCATGTGAAAATTCCATCTTTGATTCTGGTTTGCTGCCTTTCCTCTTGAAGGGGCTGGGATGTCAGGGCATATTTGGTAGATGGGTTGCTGCTGCTGGGGTTGGGGAAAAAAAGCCTTGATTGGTTCTGGCTGAATAAAACTGTTTACCCTCGGGCTGTGATAGGCATCACCATTGCTCTGGGAGGAAGGTGCTAGTGGATTTGCAGCAGCAAATCTATCCTCCCTGTACCATTGCTCCCTTAACCCCTCAAACTAAGTGCACATGGGGTGCGCATCCCATGTGTGGGCTGCTCCCTGCACTGTTCAGTGGAACTAGCCCTGTTCCACTGCATCCGGGGCCCTGCATGACCATGGAAGAAAGGGTTCGGATTTACTCCCAAGAGAGTAACATCCAGACTTCCTGAAATAACACCATCACTTTCAGCTGGTTATACAGCATGAATCATTTAATTGTTCCATAAACCCAGCCCACTGAGATGTGACACAGCCTAGCCCAACCCAGCCCAGCCATGTATGATTACAATGCAACTCCAGCACTCCCCAACATTGCAGCCAGTCACTTGCTGTTCTGCCCATCCGTCGTGTAGTCTGGTGAGGGGCCCCCTTTGCTTCCCCTTGAGCGGAGGCTCATTCAGATGGAAAGCCATTGTGCTGTCTTGGTGAGGGACTTGCCTTATTTATTACACTGGGTTTTGAAAGACCTCCATTTATTTTCAGTGTAGTTCTTTAATAGATGCTGTGCCCTTGACGTCTCTGCCAGTGGAAGCTCTATAATCTTATCACCCCTGGCTCGCTGCTGTGATGCCTTTGTCTAGGCTGGTGTAATCAACTAGTGGGAATTTTTTGCACAGTTCCCCTTTACAGGGAACACAAAGAGTAGAAATTAAATAATATCCAATCCCCTCTTCCTCCCCCGCAAAGGAAATTACCTCGTATGTTGTCCATATAACTGAACAACTGTGGCACACTGAGTTACTGAAGAATTGTGACATACAGGCTAGCACTATACACATGACAATCACTTAGGTCCCAATTCTGCAATGTCATGCATAAAGGCTGAAGTCGATGGGGTGCCATTTAGACATTGGGGTCTGCCCACATGTATCTCATGTGGAGATCACAGGATTGGGGCCTTAATGGTCCATATTTTTAGCTTATTTTTCTCTCCTGTTGCTGTTCCTCTTAAGGTATGCCTACGCTGCAAAGAAAAACCTGTGGCGCAAAGTCTCAGAGCCCACGTCAGATGACTCGTGCTTGCAGGTCCAGGGCTGGAGCCTGGGCTCTGAGATCCTCCCCACTTGCCAGGCTTCAGTGCAAGCCCGAATGTCTACACTGCTATTTTTAGCCCCACAGCCTAAGCCTCGTGAGCTCGAATCAATTGACCCAAGCTTTGGGACTTGGCTTTTCTTTGCAGTGGAGACTTACCCTTGGGTGTGTGTGTGTGTGTGCGCGCTTGCAGCTCTTTGCAATTTTGTTGCTGTGTACCACATCTCTACATGTCGAAGGAGGCTGCCCAGCTGCAGTGGTAGCTGCCACTTTGTTGGGCATGTTCAGTGCAGCTGGTTGGAGGAGCTGCACACTGAGACTTTTCCATTGTTTTGTCTGGAAAACCAGCATGGGAAATATGTCTGTTCTTTTGTTATAGATTCCCAGTTCTCTTAGTGGTCAATCAGAGGGAGGATATGGATGTTATGGAGCCACTCCCGCGTGGATAATATTTCCATTGCCCTGTTTCAGTGAATTGGTGGAATGTGTGCATTGGGGGATGCGATTTGGCTGCTTTTGGTGTACTGGTAGGTGGTTATCCTAGGTAGAGATTTTAAAATCATCATGTAGGGATGGAGTCTAAGCCTGCCTCAAACAGCTCTGGAAACTCCAATCCTAAAGTAATTCCCTGTAGGCAGAGCCCCGGCACTTCTCGTTGACTCACTGCAGGATCCAGGCCTAAATCTGTGCCTATGGAGTTCTTCTTTAATAAGTGTCTGTGAAATACTGACACACAAGAGACTGGATCCAGTAATGATACCAAGTGACTATTCAACAACTAGGGCCACATTTTTTTCAAAAAGGGCAGCTGATTTTTGCATGCCTCAGTGTACGGGTGCCAAACTCGTGCCCGAAGACTGAAGCATGCAGGATCAGTGACAATTTGGCTGAAGGTGAACTTTTGACAATAGCCTAAAAAAATAAGGTAGGCAAGCATTTCTCTTTAAGGGTGCATAAATATTCAGGAGCCAAACTAAAAAGGCTCTCATCTCATCGTTCAAGCTGTTTGAAAGCGGTGCTCATTCAGTCACAGGAGTATTTTAGTGCTTTAAAAAAAAATTGCCACAAAACATCTGCAGTCTGCAAAGAGCTGTTCCAAAAAGCATCTTGTCGGCATTAGTCTGTGCTGCATCCCCGAAGGATTTATTACCTCCAGTTGGCTGACTCTTAGCAAATCCCCCTTCTTTCGTGTAGATGGCACTCTGGAGTCTGGAAAAGCCTTTTACAGATTGCTGTGGAGTGCAGACGTTTTAGCAACTACTGCAAAGAATCTGGCCTTTAAATTAACTTTAGTCAAGCTTATTTTGCATGAATGGGGAGGAGAGAAGAAGCATAAAGGGGGAACAATAGGACATCAATGCTACTTCTAAAATTTTAGGAGCTAAATGAACATGAAAGAAATACTGTCTATGGCTGGAGTAAATGCTAGTATCTTCAAATAAGTTTGTGGGTACATGTAAGAAATGAAGACCAATGATTTGTTCAGAGGCATTTTAATATGCGCATCTTCTCCTTAAAAAACAACTCCCATGTATAAAGTCCCATTACTCGAGCACACACATTTCTTGTTTCCATTCCTATTTTTGATCCTTTCCTCAGCTTGTCTGCTGAATGTTCAGTCTCCTTGCATTGACTCTTCCACTGTATATATTCCCCAGGTCATTACATATTGTGTATATATAATGGAAAATAAATAGGGGAATTTGGGGGACTGGGCAGAAGAAGATCCTAATATCGACAAAGATGCTTGACTTGTTTCCAGCACAAGTGAGGAGTTCTCCTGAGAGCACTTGCTCACCCAGTGGTGGGAATCTTGCTGGCTATTGCAGATTTATTTTTCCAGATTCTCTAAGACGCGATCCTGCAGGGAATTCCATGTGGGTGGACCCTTGTGAATGTGCAGAGCTCTGCTGAGCTCCTGTTACTCTTCCTCAAGGAGAGGCTATCCAGTGGAAGTGCAGGCAGGGCCTGAAAAGATTTTACTGTTTGTAAATTCTTTGGGTGCAGGGTCTGTTGTTTATTCTGTGTTTGTACAGTGCTGTAACTGGGTGTGCTGAGTCAGACGCTGACTCAGTGCCCTGTCACTCAAATCCCCACCAGGACTCATTAGTTGGGACCTAACTGAAACACAGGCAGTTGGCGCAGCGTGTTAATTAACTGCCGGAAGGAGGGCAGGAGTAGGCAGGACTGGAAGCAAGTGGGAGAAGCTGGCTACTGACTGTAAATCGTATCTAAATAACACCCAGGCTGTGGCATGCTGCAGGGATATAATAAAGCAGGGTGGGGTTAAGCACACCTGGAGTTGTGATGGTCAGTTACTGAGGATGGAAAAGACTTCCAGGGGACCACACTGCGATAAGTGCCTAACACAATGGGCCCCAGATCTGAGTGAGACCTCCTAGGCACTACCAGGCTATAAGTGGTTAATAAGAGAGCTAGTTGAAAAATTTGTTGTGCAGAGAAGTGAGCTTTCAGTGAAAATTAAAAATTAAATGAAATGCTGCCGGGGTGCCTCATGGGAGTTGTAGGTCGGGTGCCTATTCTCCTTTATAGACAGGGCTCCTTGGTTGGACTACATCACCCATCATGCATGACAGCTTCCCCACTTGTTGAGGGGAGTAGGTGCATCATGGCAGTCATGTGGCCACAGTGCATCATGGGAGATGAAGTCTGGCTGGGGAGCTGTTTTGATGGAAAATTTTTGACCCATCTTAGTTAATAATAATAAAAACCTTCTTGCCCAGGGTGAGTGGAAATTTGGAGTGGGCAAGTGAGGTTGGGAAAGAGATGGTGGGGGCAGCCTGGGCTTGGTCCCCAGGGAGGAATGTGAGAGCCCAGTAGCTGATCTCACTGGCAACGTGAGAAGCATGTGTCTTGGGGGAAGTGTGCAGGGGAGAGAGATTGAGGAGATAAACTAGAAAAGGGGACAGAGACAGAAGTGAGGGGAGCAGTTGGAGGAAATCGGGGACAGGAAATATAAAGGAGGAAAGTATTACAAACAATGCAGGGAAGGAAAAGGCAGAAGTGATATAAGAGGATAGCGTGGGAGAGAAGCAAAATAGGAGAGACGCTGAAACCATTAGGGAGAAAAATACACAGTGGGGAAGATGTAGGTGGAGCCAGGAAAGGAAGGGAAGGAGTAAATTATGTAGTTTTAAAATGCATTAGAGAGGGTAAATTGTCAATATCCTTATTAAATGCAGTACACAGCCAACGCAACTGTTACAGAGGATGTGGCTGTGGGGGTTGAGGGAGTCTGCATGACTTCTAGGCTTAGTTTTGGGGCTAACAGGGGTTGAGTTTAACCCCGTGTAACCCTTCTGCCCATCTAAGTTGGCAGCAACAAGGACCGGGTTCTGTATCTAGGGGTTCCATTTCAATAACGCAATGCAAAACTGGCTTGAGCCCCCACCCGGTGACCTGGGACAATTACATACCACCCCCTGGGTGCCTTTAAGAGGCAATA
Organism: Trachemys scripta elegans; assembly: GCF_013100865.1. NCBI lineage: Eukaryota > Metazoa > Chordata > Testudines > Emydidae > Trachemys > Trachemys scripta. The sequence continues at coordinate 25,063,945 of NC_048307.1, read as the reverse complement.
CTTCCCCTCTCGCAAGCACGGAGTCTGAGTGTAGCAGAAAATGTTTAATAACATGAGGTAAACGACATCAGCATTAAATTGGAAAAACACCACAAACAGGATTCATGACACAAACCATGAGCAAAAAAACCCCACCCCAGCAAATTGGGCTGTGTCCTTTCCCTTTGGTTCTTGAATCCAGCATCCCAAAAATCACCCAGAGTCCCCAAAGTCCAACACCTCCAAAGTCTCTTGGGACCAGCAACCACCCAAAGTCCCAAAAGTCCAACAACCCCCAAAGTCTCTGTCCCTGGTTAGTGCAGCCCCAGAGTAAAAGGGGGGCATGCAGGGTGTCTTGGGGCACTTTACGTGATCTGAGGCTGGCCGTCTCTCCGTGGGGTTCCGCCGCAGCCTTCACCACGAGCCAGTCCACTTCCTGCTGTCCCACGCACCGCTCCACTCTACAAGCTACTCCGCTCTGCGACCTGTGAGCCGCTCCAGCTGTCCCCACAACAGCTCCGCTCGCCGTTCCTTGGGCCGCTCCAACCATCCCCGCAAGGCTTCGCACCGCTCACTGCTCCTCCAGTTGTCCCCACAAATTGCTCCACCAGCTGCTTATCAACATAGCTTCAGGCTCCCCCACTAGTTAACACAGCACTTAATAACTTTAACTCTTTTGTGATTTCAGCTCAGAGTAGGGGAGCCCCAGTGCTGGTGCACCATTGGCCCAAAGTGAATTCAGCTCAGCACCCTGTAACTAGACTCCTAATGGAATCAAAGTTAGCTCTGACATTCAACAGTGGAGAGAGGTGGTGCAACTGGTGTTTCAAGCCCTCAGAGGAAGCCCATACCATCAGGTACAAATACCTGTCCCCATCCTCTCTCACTTCACTTGGTTTTGTAACTCATGCCCTTTGTCAAGCAAGTGCTACTTAGGTAATGGTGAAGGACTCACTCAGTCCTTCAGTCATAGAACAGTTCCACTGGCCTTGATTCACAGAATCAGGGTAACAAAATTTTATTCTTTCTGCCCCAATAACAGAGAAACTGGGGATCCCACACCAGCCAAAGTAACAACTTTCAGTTGCTGTTGTTTCATGCCACGCGGGTGGGTGTGCCTATGCAAACAAGATCAGCCCCTGGAGTTCTTTTCCACACTCGCCATAATTCACCACCAGATGTCAGGGAAGAGCTCATCCTGACTCTGCTTACACCCATATGTGTGTATACTGTATATGTATGCTTAGTTTACACAGCACTGCGTGATCTCTCTGTCCATTTTGCAACCCCCTGGTGCCATGCGAGGGCACATTGTTTTAATGGCATGTCAGTAGAGGAAGATTCTTGTCTTGACTAAATCCTGTGCAAAACTCGTAGTGGCCTGACTTCTTTAGAGTAAGACTCCCTTTAATTGAGGACCTCAGTGCTGGAAATGGTATTCGGAGATCTTTAGTTAAGATATTTCAATGTGTGTGTGTTCAGAATAGCACAGATACATGCATCTGTGCTAAATGAGCTCCCCCACAATATGTAGATACTCATTTAGATTTCACATGACATTTTGGAGAACAAAATGTGCTACTATCATTCATTTGGAGACCACTTTTCTCACTCCTTTGAAGTTAGCTATGGATGGCTAGCTTTGTCTCTAAAACACTCTGGCATATTTTGGGAATCTCTTCTTGAATTGGATCAGGGAGGTTTTCTGGTGTGCAGATAACTCCAAGTTATGAACATAATTCCCTCTCTCATTACTCGGAGAATAGACCCCAGAAATATTTTGAGAAACATATAGTCAGAAGCAGGAATATGTAGATACTTCCTTTCCTGAATGGAGTGATATTTCTCCACAGCTGTTGAAATTATGGGTGCATGATTTGCTGGAGATTTCAATGGGGAAGAAAGTGTTGAGACTAGTTTCTTTATGCAGTTATTTAAAAAACAGACGTCCTTCATGCCATGTCTCACAGTAAACATCGATACTTCAGCAGATCAAAGAGGCCACAAGCTTGGTACTAGGTACACATACTGATTAACTAGTATACTCTAAATCTTAAGCTTTTCCCTCCATTTGTATTATAATTGACTGGAGTATGGTAGACAGGCAGTAGTGCACACACACGTATACTCAGTTTCTGTGGTTACTTAGAGGTAAGGCCTCCACGTTTCTGTGAAATAGCATGGAGCTTGAAGTATATTCTGGTTATTAACATACGCATATGACCAGTCCACCCTGGGAGAGGACTTTGTCCCCTTCTATTGGCTGATCCACAGAATAGGTTAATGAGTCAGCTATAGCTGCCAGTTAGGGGAGTGACTCCTTTAGCTCCAGCAGCAAAGGCTCATTACGTGCTGTAGGTCTTGGGTTCAAACCTGGGATGCCTCAAGTGTGATAGATTGCACCAGCATCTCTCACTGTTTCAGAATTCCACAACAAAACACAATGCGTAAGGTGCATGGGAAGGCATTGTGGTTTTGTAGCTGGATATACACAGCCATGGATTCCTTTGCTGGGGTCAGTGGGGGGAATGGGAAACCTGTTTGCTATGGAGATGCCACCACCAAGATAGACACTGCACTAATCAGGTGCTTCTCCTCCTACCTCTTGCTGTTGGTAAATAAAGCTTCTCCTTACAGTGCTTGCTGACGTCTCCCAGGGCTGGCCAGAGGTGCAAGGGATATAGATGTGTAATAGTTGCAGAGAGCAATGGGAGAGGAGCTATGGGCAACATTTGTCAAGTATCCCAATCCACAGCCCAGTGGAAGGCTTTCCTGGGTAAAAACTGATGAGCAAAGGCTTTTGTATCTGGCCCGAATCCAAAGCTGACAGTCATTCAGACTGGCCTAGTGTTGTATTTAAGAATAGCCTTGCCCCAGTATTCAGTAAATACCACCGAAATTTTCATTGGAGTTCCATATTAGACACTGCATGGTGGATCCTCAGCTGGTGTACATTGTCATGGCTCCAGTGGCTGCCATGAAGCTCTGACCATGTACACCAGCTGAGGCTCTCCCTCTGCGTTCCAGCGTACATTGTGTATTGATGAAAGAGGGTGTGGCTGGCCCCCTGAGCATTGCACAGACCTTGCTCTTTTCTCCTGCCTTGAGCACTGTTTCTTCCTTTGCGCTGGTGCCTTTCTGACTTGTTTATTTGTGTGTCTGGGTGTATTTCCTCAGGGCACTGCCGCCTTTAGTTTTCTTACCAAACTCAATGAATATAGAATGGCAGTTTCCAAGCAGAGCTGATGGTTTCATACAAGTCTAAAATGGCTGTAGCTTGCAAAACCCAAGGCACGGCCTACTGTCTGGCTGCCTTCTTCCGATCACCAAAGGCACTGAGTGTTTCCTCCTTGTGTTAATCTGCACTTTGGGAAGCATTCCAAAAGGCCATTTCTCCGCTACTCCATCTCCATCAAGTCCCTCTACAAGGCTCTCTTCTACTGAGACAAGCAATCAGCCCTTCAATAAGGGTCAGGTTGAGAGGCTGCAGTGTAAATTGATGGGAGTTTATTATATACCACTTTGTTTTTAAGTAATGTATCTAAAACTGTACCTATTTTAATTGTACTCCTCTGTTACACATTGAGTGTTGGCTTCTTAGACATATTTTATTAAACTCTAATATGCTGATATGCCTATCCTCTCCCTGACCATTTTGCTTTTTTGGTGTATCCCACTTCCACTTCCTTTCTGTTCCTTGTCTCCTTTAGAGAGTAAACTTTCTAGTTTTCTAGTTTCCAGGGACTGTCTTTTAGTGTGTGTGTGTGTCTGTTTGTTTATACAGCCCCTAGCTCATCCGGGCTTGATCCCTAGTGGGGCTGTTCAGCACTTCTGCTATACAAATAATAACACTTTGGCCTGGTCTACACTATGACTTTAATTCGGATTTAGCAGCGTTAAATCGAATTAACCCTGCACCCGTCCACACAACAAAGCCATTTATTTTGAAATAAAGGGTTCTTAAAATTGATTTCTGTACTCCACCCCGACGAGCGGAGTAGCGCCAAAATCGATATTGTCATTTTGAATTAGGGTTAGTGTGGCCGCAATTCGATGGTATTGGCCTCCGGTAGTTATCTCACAGTGTACCATTTTGATCACTCTGGACAGCAATCTGAACTCGGATGCACTGGCCAGGTAGACAGGAAAAGCCCCGCGAACATTTGTATTTTATTTCCTGTTTGCCCAGCGTGGAGAGCACAGGTGACCACAGATAGCTCATCAGCACAGGTAACCATGCAGGCCGATAATCGAAAAAGAGCACCAGCATGGACCATACGGGAGGTACTAGATCTGATCGCTATATGGGGAGAGGATTCAGTGCTAGCAGAACTTTGTTCGAAAAGACGAAATGCCAAAACTTTTGAAAAAATCTCCAAGGGCATGATGGAGAGAGGCCACAAAAGGGACTCAGATCAGTGCCGCGTGAAAGTCAAGGATCTCAGACAAGCCTATCAAAAAACAAAGGAGGCAAACGGTTGCTCCGGGTCAGAGCCGCGGACATGCCTCTTCTACACTGAGCTGCATGCAGTTCTGGGGGGGCCGCCACCACTACCCCACCTCTGACTGTGGATTCTGAGGCGGGGATAATCTCATCAGCTACACCTGAGGATTCTGCGGACAGGGAAGAGGAGGAGGAGGAGGACGAGCTTGCAGAGAGCACCTAGCACTCCGTTCTCCCCAACAGCCAGGATCTTTTTCTCAGCCTGACTGAAGTAGCCTCCCAAGCCAGTATCCAAGACCACGACACCATGGAAGGGACCTCAGGTGAGTTTACCTTTTAAAATATAAAACTTGTTTTAAAAGCAAGCGTTTTTTAATGATTACTTTGCCCTGAGGACTTGGGATGCATTCCCAGTACAGCTACTGGAAAAGTCTGTTAACGTGTCTGGGGATGGAGCGGAAATCCTCCAGGGACATCTCCATGAAGCTCTCCTGGAGATACTCCAAAAGCCTTGCCACAAGGTTTCTGGGCAGTGCAGCCTTATTCCGTCCTCCATGGTAGGACACTTGACCGCCCCATGCTTGCAGCAAATAATCTGGTATCGTTGCATGACAAAGCCTGGCAGCGTATGGTCCCGGTGTTTGCTGGCATTCAAGCAACAGCCGTTCTTTTATCTCGCTGTGTAATCCTCAGGAGAGTGATATCGCTCATGGTAACCTGGTTGAAATACAAGAATTTAATTAAGGGGACAGAGGTGGGCGTTCCTACTGGGCTGTTTGCCTGTGGCTGAAAAGAAATCTTTCCCTGCAATTAGCCAAGCGGGGGTGGGGGAGGGGGGAATTGGCCCAGAGCTTTTCGCATTTGGCTAGTAGGGATCTTCCCTGATACCAGCCATGCGGTGGGGCAAGAGATAAAGTGATCATCCAGAGAATTGGATGGGGGGGGGGGTTAGTTTGTTTTCTGCTGCTGAATGTTAACAGGAAAACTGCAGCACTCAACGGGCTTTGCTTGGTATGTGGGAAAGGAGGGCACTGAAGCCAAAAGACAATGGCTTACCATGGCCGCATGCAAGCCGAATTCTGTTGCCCGGACCTGCGTCTGTGATCTCTAGCAGCAAAGCCACAGGCACTCAATATTAAGAGGCAAAATGTGACCTTGCACAGAAATCACATGTGCTATGTAATGTGAATAGTGTTGGTCACTGTGAAAGAGTATAAGCATTGTTCTGAAAAATGTATCTTTTAAAAAAATTCTCTCCTTTTTTCCCCTCCCTCCAGCAGCTGCAAATTCTTCAAGCCTCCCTCCCCGTCCTGAAGGCTATCTCAGATAAGGCGTCAGAAAAAGAAGACGCGAGACGAGATGTTCGCAGAAATCATGGAATCCACCCGCAGTGAAAGAGCTCATCTGAATGAGTGGAAGGACACGGTTTCAAAGTATAGGAAAGAAGCCAGTGAACGTGAGGACAGGAGGGACCAACGTGAGGAGAGGAGAGATGCTTGAGATGAGAGGTGGCGGCAGGAAGATCAGAGGAGGCAGGATGCAACGCTGGGGCTGCTGCGTAAGCAAACAGACATGCTCTGGCGTCTGGTGGAGCTTCAGGAACGGCAGCAGGATAACAGAGTGCCGCTACAGCCCCTGTATAACCCCCCTCCTCCTTCACCATGTTCCATAGCCTCCTCACCCAGACGTGTAAGAACGCGGAGGGGGTGGGGGGAGGATCCATACACCCTCCCATTCCACCCCAGTGGACAGCCCAGCAAAAGGCTGTCATTTTTTTAACCTTTTTTTAGTGGCCTTTTCCTTCCCACCAATCCTCCTCCTAAACCCCACCCGGGTTCTCTCCCTCTTTTTATAGTCAATTAATAAAGAATAAATGATTTTTAAATGATAGTGACTTTATTTCCTTTGAAAGCAAGCTGGGGGCAGGGGGAGGGTGGGTTCCTTACAGAGAATGAGTCAATAAAGGGGGCGGGTTTGCATGAAGGAGAAACAAACAGAAATTTCACACTGTAGCCTGGCCAGTCATGACACTGGTTTTCAAAGCTTCTCTGATGCACAGCGCTTCCTGGTGTGCTCTTCTAATTGCCCTGGTGTCTGGCTGTGCATAATCAGCAGCCAGGCGATCTGCCTCAGCCTCCCACCCCGCCATAAAGGTCTCCCCCTTACTTTCACAGAGATTGTGGAGCACACAGCAAACAGAAATAACAATGGGGATATTGGTTTGGCTGAGGTCTGAGCGAGTCAGTAACGATTGCCAGTGACCTTTTAAATGGCCAAATGCACATTCTACCACCATTCTGCACTTGCTCAGCCTGTAGTTGAACAGCTCCTGACTCCTATCCAGGCTGCCTGTGTATGGCTTCATGAGCCATGGCATTAAGGGTAGGCTAGGTCCCCAAGAATAACTATTGGCATTTCAGCATCCCCAACGGTTATTTTCTGGTCCGGGAAGTAAGTCCCTTGCTGCAGCCGTTTAAACAGAGTAGTGTTCCTGAAGACGCAAGCATCATGAACCCTTCCCGGCCAGCCCACAATGATGTTGGTGAAACGTCCCTTGTGATCCACAAGTGCTTGCAGCACCATTGAAAAGTACTCCTTGCGGTTTATGTACTGGGTACCCTGGTGCTCCGGTGCCAAGATAGGGATATGGGTTCCATCTATCACCCCACCACAGTTAGGGAATCCCATTGCAGCAAAGCTATCCACTATGACCTGCACATTTCCCAGAGTCACTACCTTTCATAGCAGCACGTCAGTGATTGCTTTGGCTACTTGCATCACAGCAGCCCCCACAGTAGATTTGCCCACTCCAAATTGATTCCCGACTGATCGGTAGCTGTCTGGCGTTGCAAGCTTCCGCAGGGCTGTCGCCACTCGCATCTCAACTGTGAGGGCTGCTCTCATCTTGGTATTCTGGTGCTTCAGGGCAGGGGAAAGCAAGTCACAAAGTTCCATGAAAGTGCCCTTACGCATGCGAAAGTTTTGCAGCCATTGGGAATCGTCCCACACCTGCAACACTATGCGGTCCCACCAGTCTGTGCTTGTTTCCCGGGCCCAGAATCGGCGTTCCACGGATAGAACCTGCCCCATTATCAACATGATCTCCAAAGCACCGGGGCCCGCGGTTTGAGAGAATTCTGTGTCCATGTCCATGTCCTCATCACACTTGTCGCTGTGCTGCCATCGCCGCCGCCTCCTCACCTTGTTTTTCTGGTCCTGGCTCAGCATAAACTGCACGAGAACACGCGAGGTGTTTACAATGTTCATGACTGCTGTCTTGAGCTGAGCAGGCTCTATGCTTGCCGTGGTATGGAGACTGCAGTGTTCACCCAGGAAAAAAGGCGCAAAATGGTTGTCTGCCGTTGCTTTCGTGGAGGGAGGGGTGAGGCTGTACCCAGAACCACCTGCGACAATATTTTTTGCCCCATCAGGCACTGGGATCTCAACCCAGAATTCCAATGGGCGGGGGAGACTGCGGGAACTATAGGATAGCTATGGGATAGCTACCCACAGTGCAACGCTCCGGAAATCGACGCTAGCTCTGGTACATGGACGCACACCACCGAATTAATGTGCTTACATTGTGGCTGCATACATTCGACTTTATACAATCTGTTTCCAAAATTCCAATTATATTAATTCAGATTAATCCCGTAGTGTAGACATACCCTTAGATTCAGGACCTGTAGGGGATGCACTCCATCCACTTTCTCTACAGCTGCCCAGCTTTGTGACTGCACCCAGCTCTCTTATAGTATGTCTCCACTGGAATTAAAAACCTATGGCCAGCCCATGCCAGCTGGCTTGGGCTGCGGGGATGTTTAATTGCGGTGTAGATGTTTGGGCTCAGGCTTCAGCCTGGGCTCTAGGACCCTGCAAGATGGGAGGGTCCCAGAGCTCAGGCTGCTACCCGAGCCTGAATGTCTATGCTGCAATTAAACAGCCCCTCAGCCTGAGCCCCGTGAACCTGAGTCAGCTGGCACAGGCCAGCCACCGGTTTAAAAGGAAGACAGTGATATTGCATTGGCAAATTCCCCATAGAAACAAAGAAAGGAACAAAAGAATAATAAAGGCACCTCAACTTTTCCTCATTTATGTAGGACAATCTTATAATATGCATCCAGATATCCTCCAATCACACAAGCTGAAAATTGTTCCACTTTACTGCAGTTCTGTAATCGTATGGGAACCAATTCTGTCTGTGGGCTGTGCACATCCAAAATTCCTGCTGAATGACCTGCCCTGGGAGCGAGTTACCAGTGACCCAGGGCTGGGGTGGCAGGAGGGTGCAATTGGGGATGGGGGGGGGGAAGAGCCCAGGGCTGGGGTGGGGGGGCAGCCAAAAATTGTTTTGCTTGGGGCAGCAAAAAACCTAGAGCCAGCCCTGCCCATGAGTGACACTGACCAGTTCTGGCTGCTGGAGAGCTTCAGGTTTGGCTTCACATTGTAAGCGAGAGTAGCCTTTAAAACTGCCCTGCTTCTACAAACAGAGATAGGACACTGTATCTTTCTGCCTTTTTCAGCAATATCCCTACTTGCACAGGAGAGAGCAATTTCACAAGTAATTTCTACGATGAAAACCACTGCTGGGGGCCCATCAGCAGGATTAATGCTTACAGGATTTTTCTGGTGAGAATTTTTGGTGGCATTTACTGTAATTCCCTAGAAAGCAGAAGCTATTATATTAAAGGAGTTAGGCATCAGTAATTATATTCCTCCCCCTTTTTGTGTTTTTTTTTCCCTAACAGGCTGGCTTTGTTTTACTGATAGGACCTTTTGTATTTTTCTCCATTCAGAAGAATAAGTTTATTCAAATCTTTGCTACCATTGTATCCTTTTCAGGTAAGATGAAATACAGAGCAGCCTTGGGATAATTTCAGGCTGTTGAGTGAGTAGAATTATTTATCTCTTTGAACAATAGCTACATGTCCAACCCCTACCTCCCCCCCCCCCAACCACACAAGGGTCATTTTAAGGAATTTGTTTAATTCATATTTTGCCACTGATGTGCATGTCTTTCAAATGGTTTACGCTCCATCCTGCAGAGACTTCCATATGAAATAAGACTGGTATTTTCAATGGGGCCTAAGACGTTAGGGGCCTCATTCCCTTGGAAACTCAATAGGAATTGGGCACCTCCCTCCCTAAGTGCCTTTGAAAGCTAAATACTTGCCAAAGGCTTTGCAGGATGGGGGCCCTGGTTTCTGTTGGGCCAAAACATGCAAAGACACATTTTAAAAAAGCACCCAGAAGCTTCCCATTTTGTGAGTAAGATTCAGAGCAGCGTTGCCCATTTATATGGAGCAAAGGAATATCCAGAATTACTATTAGAATAGCAATTACTAAAAAATGATTGGAAGGGATATTAAACCTCATGCTTCATGGCTTATGCCAACCTCTATCTAACTATTAGGAGATAATGCCCTGAAGGAGCAGATTAGCTCAGAACTGACTGCCTGTCTGTGATTTCTTGCATCTTCCTCTGAAGAGTGATGGTCACTGTTAGAGACAAGATACTGGACTAGATGCACCAGGGGTCTGATCCAGTCTGGCAGCTCCTATGTGTAATCTGTTGCTCTCAATGGGAGTTGCTGGATGCTGAGCACTTCAGAAGAATCTGGTTATTGATAAGGTGCCTGAATTGCAACTGAGCTCTTTTGAAAATCTGGCCCCAGTTCTGTTAGATGAGACCTTTTGAAGAGTCTGGCCTAAGGGCCTGATCCAAAGTCCACTGACATGAACGGAAGGGCTCCTGGATTCTGCTCTGAGCATGTGTGACTCAGTGCTAAGGAATATCTCAGAATTTAGCTGCAGACAGATAAGAGGGAATCAAGATGGTTTATAAAAAAAAATTCCTACATCATTGATTATTTTTTCCTGCCAGCAGTTGTTGAGGCCGTTTGTGATAGAAGATTGTGGGTATGACAGAAAAGTCTGAGATCTTGGGTAAATCCCAAATGAACCTGAACTTGCAGACACATTGTTATATTTAACTTACTTCCTCAAACTGTACTTGAGTAACTGTGACTTGGTGTCTCTGGTTCTCTTTCTGCAGTGATCCTTCTTTTGTTTCCTAATATCTCTCACCAGTTCCATGAGTTATGGGAATATGCTGTTCATTGAGACTCCAGAGCTTTGCATGATCCTGGATTGTTGTATTTTGTTTGCTTGGGTTTTTGTGGCCAAACTAAAGGCTTTTGCAAAACTATATTAAAAATGTCTGTTATGGATATTCATCATTCATCTGACTGTATGCATTGATACCAGTGTCAGTTGTTTGAGTTGAAGTACAGAGGGAGGATTATAATACATTTGAAACAGTATTGTCTAGCCACTCAATAAACACATTTACCAGACAAGTATGTGCATTTTGGAATGTTGGGGAGACCTGGAAGACACAGACATGCCTCTTCTCTACAGCTGTTGACCCCACTGGTCTGTTATGAGCTTGACAGCTTCTCTGAGGATTTGAGGTCTGTTTGCACTTGGAAGTTTGTTCAGTTCTTTCACGCTACTCCTCTCAAATCTGTGCACGAGCTGCTCTAGTTTCACATTTGCTTATTTAATTCTATGCACTCGGCCTTTCCTGTTTGCATTGGCAGCACAAGGAGAAACACAGTTCTACTCCTCATTATTACTCTTGTGTTTACAGATGACTGGATAGGGTCTTTCTTAATTTATGGGCTAATTAACTTCACTTCACACAATGCCATTTTCAGGGACAGGGTCTCCTACTCAGAACATTGTATTAAACATTAGGGACCAGATCTTCAGTTGCTGTAAATCCTTGTCTCCAAAGGAAAGCTATTCTGGCCCTTACATTTGACTTTATATGAATGGGTAAGGAGTGTGATCTAGTGGTTAGAGCACTGACTGGGAAGTCAGGTCAGCAGGTTTTGGAGATTCCCAGGCTCAGACTGAGCAGGTCATGACTTGTCATACCTAGGTGTACTTGCAGGAGCTAGGCATTTCAGAAATATGTGCTTTAAGCAGGGCTTTGGAGCTGTGCTCCGGCTCCGCTCCAGCTCCAGGCAAAAACTTGCAGCTCCACTGCTCTGGACCTGCTCCGCACTCCAGCTCCGGGCTCTGCTCTAAAGCCCTGGCTTTAAGGACTCTGTCTCTTTCATGGACATTTTACTTTAGAAAGTTTTAACTTTATTTTAAAAGATTATTTCCATTTCATTTTTAAAGTTGAGAGGCGATAAAGCTTCTGGCTGAGTTTTCATTTTGCTGGATTGAAAAGAGAGGTGAGTTGGATGTTTAATTCCTGCGGGGATGCTTGAAGTATTACCTAACCGTTCAGAACATTGTTCCTGAAAGCGACTCAGCAGCCTGACCTACCTACAGTGGTGACTCATCCACCTCATTTCTGGGGCGGATGGGGATATAAGCATATTCTTTTCATAGCCTCACAAATTATCACTTGCAGTTTCCTTTGTGTTTCAGGGCAGTGCAATGCTGCATGCGAAAGCCCTTGTCACGCTGGTTATGATAACATGATGTCACTGCCAAGCCCTGCCTAGGCCAACTGTCCATCCAGTGGTCATGTTGCCATCTGTAGGTTCATTGACATCCTTCAGGGGCAGCTTTTATCAGAGTAAGTTAAGGTTAAAGAATTGGCTACAGTGCTACAGTGTGACCCAGCGTTTCATGTGTGTTAACCATTCTGCTGCATTCCTGATCCACAGAGACTACAGCTCCCAGCCATGGGAGTTGATCCTTTAACTCAAGCTGGCGTGAGTCACACGTTAGCTCTGGAGTTCTAGGGTTCAGTCCCCGGTGATAGCCCTGATGATGATTGTTACACAAAGAAAATGAGGACAGCAACAAGGTCAAATATTGTTTGGTGGTTCCCAGTGGTGCAAGTAGAATTCATTTCTTACCCGTTCGCTGCACCAGCTAAAGGGGGACATGTGACTCCCCACGTGACTCCTCATGTGACTTTGCCCCAAGCCTGGGCCACGTGCTCTCTCCCTCCCCTCCCTGTGATCCATCCCACATTACCGGGAGAAGGGAGGGGGGGCTCTGTCCTCCTCCCAGTGCGCTGGAGACTTCTCAACTGCAGGGCTCTCCGGAACCACATCGGCGAAATGAGCAGAACATGGGGCCGCCAGGCGGCCCCATGCCAGCAGCTCCCACAGCACTGCCCCCCGCCCTGCCCCCAGCCCTTCCATGCAGCTGAGTCTCCTGAGTCCTGTTCGGGGTCTGTACAGCAGCCCCTCCAGAGGACAGGGCTGGGGGGAGGGGGAGGCTAGGGGCGGTACAGCCGCGCTGGAGGAACTGCCGGCATGGGGTTCTGCTCCTTTCGCTGCTGCGGTTCCTGAGAGAGCCCTGAACCGCATGGCTCTCCTGGGAACTGCAGTGGTGAAAGGAGCAGAATGTTGGGTGGCCCCATGCCGACAGCTCCTCCGGCGGGGATACCTACAGACCCCAGACAGGAGAGGCTAGACACAGCTGCATGGAAGAGCTGGGGGCGGTACAGCCGCGCCAGAAGAGCTGCTGGCATGGGGCTGCTGGGTTCTGTCCTCCTGTGTCTTTTCAGTATGGTATACCAGCTATAAATGGCTTACTGGTTTACTGCCGTACTTGCACCACTGATGGTTCCCAAATGGGCGATGCTCATTGGGCAACATACCCAGCTATTTGTTTTTCTTTTACTCCTTCGCCCACGTGGTGAATGCACCCAAAGAGCATTTGTACTCAGTCAAGCCCTGTCAAAGGAATCATTAGTAAATCCAAGAGAAATCTATTTGTCTCTTGTTTGTGTTGTCAGGAAAGTGTTGTAATCCTCGCCTGTGTTTTCAGCTGTTCATTGCAGAGGGCCCAAGCAACTTAATTGGTTTACTGAATGAGGTTTGTGTGTCTGTGTCTGATGTAGAGATAATTGGCTTTGGCAGACAGCACTTTTTATGAATTCTGAGTAGGCCTAGCTGAAGCGCAGTGTCCGAGTAGCAACTGTAAACCCTGCTTAGCAGGAAGAAGCACAGGGTTGAGCATTATAGATTTTTTTTAATAGTCAGCATGACTGGGCAGATGCTGACGTTCTGTATTAGCCTTGATTTCTTCCTCTGGCCCAGTCTTCATACACTCTAGTGTCCTAGGGCTATGAGGGTGGGTGGGGCTGGGTTGTTCATGGTGCCTGTGGCTCTGCCTTTAAATAAGGGGTATTGATACCTGAGCCAGTCTTGTGTAGGATGACAGTGGGTTTTATGTTCATGTGGCACAACTTGCTTAGATTTTCCCTGTGACCTCATTCCATTATTTTAGTAGATACTGCTGTCCGATTTCCATGCCCCCTCCCTCCTTGGGAAGTCAGACAAGTTCACTTGATGATTACTTGTTCTGTTCATTCTCTCGAGGGCACCTGGCATTGGCCACTGTCGGAAGACAGGATACTGGGCTAGATGGACCTTTGGTCTGACCCAGTATGGTTGTTATTATGTTCTTATATTAAGTTAAAGTTCTCCAGGGATTGTTTTAACAATGTAATTTTCTGAGAGTCCATTGGTTTTCCAAGGAAAGGAAACTCTGTTCAGTTAAGATGTTACCTCAGATCTCACATCCAGATCATAACAATGGTGTGTGTGAGATTAAAGGAACATGGTGAGCCCAAATACAAGATCTTAGCATCTTGCACACAGATAAGCAATCGCTTAGGCAAAACATTTGTAGCTTAAGCTCTTTACACTTCACAGTCAGAGGTATTTCAAAGACTTTTCCATCCAAAAACAAATCTAGCAGAAGGAAAATGGACAGAGTCACTTAAAGTCAGAGGCTTATTATTATTTGCCATTACTATTACAATGTTAGACAAAAATAAAAAGGTAAAACCAGATACTATAAAGTTCTCCACTTTAAATTAGGGGTATAATTTTATTGATATTTTTGGGGAGGAAAAACATGTTTTTCCCCTGTATTGTTCACCTTTGATGGACATTATGGGAACCCACAGAGGGACATACCCTATGTAAATGCATAGAAAACTGAAGTCTCTTTTAAAGAAGCTGACTTAGGGGGAATCACTGTTGCATTGAGAGGAAGGATAGTCTAGTGGATGGGGCACTAGCCTGGCATTTGGGGGGCCTGGGTTTGAATCTCTACTCTGCCACTGGATTCCGGTGTGATGTTTGGAAAGTTGCTTACGGTATCATTTTTAGAAGTGGCTCAGTGATGTAGGAGTTAACGCCCATTGGCTTTGGTGCCTAAGCCACTATTGAAAATGGGAGTTAGGCTCCTAAGTCACTTAGGCACGTGGACATTTGACTCGTTGTCTTTCTCAGCCTTGGTTCCTCATTTGCACCGTGGGGATAATAGCACTGTCCCGGCTCTTAGGCGTTTTGTGAGCATAAATACATCAGACCTTGAGGTGCTCAGATATTTGGTAATGGGGTTGAGATGAAGTACCTTTGAGAGTGGAAAGGTAACTTGATGGTCATAAATCTCCTTCCCAAGCTTCTCCTGATCAGAGGATTCTAGCAGAGCTGAACTTTTTGTGTACATTTTTGTGTACAGTCTAGATTGTTTCCTCAGAAGCAGTGTCACCATTTACTATGCTATTGCTATTGCTATTTTGTAATGCCCATCTCTCTTTCATTGTAACTGGAGCAGAAGACCTCTTGGAAGCTGTCAGTATCCAGGGTTGATGGATTCTCTTGCTAGGTGGCATCTAGCAGCTGAGTGTACGGTGAAGTTAAAGAGTCTTTATCAATGGGCCCTTTCCGGTGGCATTTGCACTGCAAGCAGCAAATGTAAATAAAGGCAGGGGATGATACAAGAACCAGAAAGAATCCAGCCTGGCTGTAGGGTTGCCAAATTTTTGATTGCAGAAAACCGAACACCCTTACCATGCCCCGCCCCTTCTCTGAGGCCCCTCCCTCATGCACTCCATCCCTCCCTCCCTCCATCAGTCGCTCTCCCCCACCCTTGCTCACTCGCTTATTTTCACCTGGTTGGGGCAGAGGGTTGGGGTGCGGGAGAGGGTGAGGGCTCTGGATGGGGGGGGGGAGTGGGCTCCAGGGAGGGGCCAGGGATGAGGGTTTTGGAGTGCAGGAGGGGGGTCCAGGCTTGTAGGTGGGGGTGAGAGTTTTGGAGTGCGGGAGGGGGCTCAGGGCTGGGGCAAGGGGTTGGGGTGTGGGAGGGGGTATAGGGCTGGGGCAGGGGGTGGGGGTGCAGGGTGAGGGCTCCAGGAGAGAGTTTGGGTGCGGGAGGGGGTTCAGGGCTGGGGTAGGGGGATGGAATGTGGACTCTGGATGGCGATTATCTCAGGTGGCTCCCGGAAGTGGCTGGCATGTCCCTCTGGCTCCTAGGCACAGGGGCAGCCGGGGGCTCCGTGTTTGCCCCTGTCCACAGGCGCCATCCCCACTGCTCCTGTTGGCCCTGGTTCCCGGCCAATGGGAGCTGTGGAGCTGGTCCTTGGGGCAGTGCCTGGACTGTGGGCAGGGGCAGCGTGCGGATCCCCCCAGCAGCCATTGCGGGATATGCCAGCTGCTTACACAGGAGCCACATGGAGCTGGCCGCTGTGGCCAACCGGACTTTTAACAGCCTGGTCACCTGTGCTGACTGGAGCTGCCAGGGTCCCTTTTTGACCGGGCGTTCCAGTCGAAAACCAGATACCTGGTGACCCTGCCTGGCTTTCAGATCCCAGTTTGAGTTGGTAGGGCTGGCAGGTGGAGGTAAAAACATCATTTTGCTTAATAATAGAGAAAATCTGATCAGCTTATCAGATAATGAAAAACAGGGTACCCCAGAGTGCCATTCTTTGAGTCACTTTTCTAACTTCAAATATATTTTAACTGAATCTGGCCTGTGGCAGTGACAACTTCATAGCACTCCTTGAAACTGGCTATTGTGTAGAAATTCCTTTCCTTCCAGGGGCCTTTAAGTCTCTAGTTTGCACTGTCTGGTCACTAAGTTAGCAATATATGTTTTGCTGCTGGATAATAATGGCGGCAAACTCTGTTCAGGGTTTTGTTTTTATATTAAGCAATGTTGAAAATACTGTATGCTTTAAAAGGAGCAATGCCATTTGGACAGCAATCAGCCTTTGCAGCATATGGAAGATGGGTGCATATGTACATACATATGCAGTGGAACGTATCTGCAATGAACTTTGGTGTAAGGAAACTTTTCTCCTGACTACACTGGGTTTGGAAGCAGGCCCTTTGTGAAGAGGAATAAAAATCTAGGGTAAAATCCTGGTCCCACTTAAGTCAATGGGAATTTTGTCACTGATTCAATGGGGCCAGGTTTTCACCCTTTGAATTGCTTTAGTACAGAGTGGTGTTCAAAACACTATTGCATTTCTAGTGAGCCTCTTCTTCTGGTACAGTTTTATGTAGAAAAGATTAATCCAAACTACAATGAGTGTGACTTATGTATGTGTGTGTAATATTTGCTCTTTAAGTTTAAAGGTTAATTAAAACAACCTTGAATAAGGTGGGGGCGGGGGGAAGCTAAATTCCTATGTTAAATCTAAGTTTGTTGGTAATTGGTAAAAATCTGGAGAAAAATCAAAAGGGTCATTGTATATTTAAATATATAATCAGCCTAGCTAAATCAAAGTGAACAAAGCAAGCTGTTTATAAATGGCCACTGCACTTAATCAAATCAATGCAGGAAAAGCCTACTTTCTGAATTAGTTATTCTAAAGCTAGGAAGCTGGCAGCAAGTTCAGAAGGGTTTTTGCTTAAATCCATATGCTGCACATACGGTTTTATTCATTATATGAATAGTCTGGGAAACGCTGGCAGAATAGAAACACCACAAAATGGAAAATTAATGTTACTGGCAGCATGAATTGTACATGGACCCAACTTATGAGGATTCCAGATCTCTTATAAGTGAAGTGTTTGGTTTTGCAGCTTGATTTAGACCAGTGTCAGGAGACGTGGGCTCTATTTCTGCCTTGACTTGTTGTAATGTTGTTTGTGAACTATTTCTGCTTCTCAAGTCTGTAAAATGGGGGGAAATAATAATGTTTAGTGCTTTGAGATCCCAGATGAACAGTATTACTATAATTGTTCTAAGTGAATATAACTTAGAGCTAGTGCATTATCCTGCATGCTTTTCCAGGTTAACAGAGTTACTGCTACGGACACTGTGTCTTTGAGGAACCTTTCCCCAACATCTCGCTCACAATAGATGCTAGCAATTGCCTCAAGGCCACAGTGGATTACAGCACGACAGCTGTAATCAAAATATATTTCCTTACACACCTAAAAATGTCCTGTTTAGTGCACTAAGAAATGTAGGACTGTGCCCTAATATGAGTCTGAAAACCTATAATTTATGCTAAAAACCCTTCAGGTGAGATTGACTTGTACCAACAGAGAGTCTTCTGAGTTTCCCCATCCTTGCAGAAGCCCATGGAAAACTTCTATGTTTTAATTTAATATACAGCAGTTTTGGATTGTGCTGATGTGAGGAAATTGTGTTCTCTGTTTATGGGTTCTTATGTATTAACATTGCCTTGTGCACGTTGCAATGTTTTGTTTGCTTGTGTGAGTGTAACCTGTAGGTAGCAGCTTCATCTAGGAAGTGATTTCAGTCAAGATTCAGTCAGCACCATGCTTTTTGGTGTTAGACTCAGTTTCCAAAAAGAAATGCACCACATTTGACAATAAGCATTCATTGAAGATATATTGAAATTATAGTACTAACTTTAATTGTGTCACCTCATGCCTTCCCATGTTATATGTACGAACAGGTATGGGCCATAAAAGTTAGCAAGAACTTTAACATATATATGTATATCTTGTAATCCTCTATGAAGAAATAATATGCTTAAAGAAAATACATTCCCACCAAAGAAGACTTGATGAATTTATGAAAATAACAAGTAGGAAATGGGATTTATGGGATTGTAAATATTTTATTTGCTGTTAGGAAGGAAGGATTTGGAAGCCTTATTTATTGAAAATTAGTTTTATTTTTCCCTGAAGGTGTTTTAAACTTAATCTACTTGATGTTTTTTTTATGGACACACAGGGATTTTTATATGAATACTAAATGTTTTAGATCATTTCTCTTTGCAAGTAATTTTTCCCTAAAAAAGATCCCATGCCACAAACCTCCATTGATACTGATAATGCAGTATATTCTTTTGAAGTACAGTCTTTATTTCACATTATTCACATCTTTTTTTATCAAATTCCAAATTTGAATTAAAACTAGTGTTTTGATATTCCCTTCCCCACCTCGTCTCATCACCCTGGAGGCATTCTCATTTTTCTTCCCTTTTTGGAATCAGACCACTTGTAGAATCTCTATGCTAAAGAGTGCATAGATTTTTGTTTAAGTAATAGCGGTAGTTTGGGAAGCATAGTAGACGTGCTACAGGAGACTGTAGTTCATTTATGTATAATTAGGTGTGAAGGTCCTATGCACCATCCTGTACCTTGCCAGTAAACAATAATCTGACCCCAATGGACTTGCTAATGAAGTGAAAGGAATGGTTTTTGCTTTCAGTCCTGTGCTTCATTTGAATATGTAGACTCTGCCAGCCATGTAATGAAGCGGAGTAGCTTTGTGTCTAACAGACCCATAATACTAGCAGTGTCACACCCTGTCCCTTCTCCACTCACCTCTGTGGCACGTGTCTAGTGGATAAATCCTGTGGGAAAACTGTTTTCCTTTGCACTCTGACCTCTGGACTGCTGGAGGGCTGGGTGGTGGGGAATAGGCAGATAGCTCTTTCAGTCAGGGCCCGTTGCTGTAAGGTTCTGAGCATCACCATCTCCCATGAGCTGCCCCTTCATCATACCCAGTAACATACGTTGTGCTAGGTATAGCAATTTGCTCCCTCCTGTGAGTATCAGAAGAATGGGAGTCACAATGTTTGAGTTATAATCTCTCACCTGGGCTCTTCTAGGGGCAGCTTAACAGTGTGTTACCCTTTGCTCACAGCAGAGCATATAGTCACGATCTAGTCCTTGGAGACTAGATCGTGACTATATATAGTTGGATATAGGTAGTTGGAGGTCACTGAGCAAAGTAGAGCAGCATTTTCAGCAGCCACAGCCATGATCCCTATGGGAAATGACTGGCAATTATGAAATCTCTGCTGTTTCTTAGTAGCCTGAGATAAAGTTTACACACTCTAATGTGCATTACTATTAGATGAATGCAATCTGTGATCACATAATTGTGAATACTGATGGCTTGATCATATGCAGGTATTTCCATTTTCTGTGCAAATACAATGTCCCTTATCAAATGGGCTTCATTTATATTTTGACCTTTGATTTCTATTCTTTGTGATGGACAATGGCTTCTTTACTACTATATGAGGGTTTTGTGAATCTCAGACTAAGCTGATCATGTGCCTACTTGATATTAGATGGAGCTTCAAAAGTGGTGTTTTCAGACCAAGGCCTCTATATACTACATTTAAATTACTGGCATTGTGCTGTATTGCATCCCATGGCAGACTCTCCATGGCAGTCTAATGCAACACAGCCCACAGAGTGGGCACTTTGATACAACTTTTTCTTGACGTACATGAATCCTCAAAGATGCTAATCAGCACATAGACTTTTTGAAGAAAAAAAAATTGTCCTCTCCAGTAGTTGAATGAGGGCCAGATCCTTGGCCGGTGTAAATCAGTGGAGGTCCACTTTGAAGTAGAGCTGCACACAGGGTCCACCAGCTGAGTTCTGGTCCACACATTTTGACAGTATGTGCAGTTGGTTACTAGTGTTTGGTGTTATGATACTCAGATCATAAGGGCGTCCTACACAAATCATCATCCAATTCCCTTATTTGATAAACATGCCACTTCCAGGAGCTTCTGCTATTACATTTGTGGGAAGAACAAGCCAAATGTTTGTTTGTTTGAAATAATGCGATGTCAGTGCTGAAGGGGATCAACAAGGACATGATGTGCAGTGCAATTGGTTCCCAAGGCTGGTGCTCAAACACTTGTAATTTACAGCTTTGAGGTGACAGGATGCCTGAAAACAAGGTTGAGTCCTACAGAACATAAATTACTATGTTCACTATGAAACTCTATTTAAGGAGACCTGTAATGTGCAGCTTGGGACAATCTTTATCAGATACCATCCTAGCTGGAATGCTGTTCAGAATCCTCTGCTGTGGGGGATATTAATGTAGATTTATTCTGTGATACCATCCTTTATTTCACCTTTATTAAATTAATTTGAATTAGAAAATTTCAAAGTAACTTCTACCTTTACAACTGTACAAAGGCACCACAACATACAGAGATCAACCACTGAATAGGGGGTGGTTGGGAAAAGTGGATAACAATTGTATCTACACCTAGCTGTAGGTCTCTCCGTTTTGATCCTGTTATGGAGAAATGGAGCCTTATTTATTCATAGATTTTTAAGGCCAGAATGGACCATTATGACCACCTAGTCTAGGCTCCTCCATGTCACAAGCGATAGAATTTCACCCAATAGTTACTGCATCAAG
Organism: Trachemys scripta elegans; assembly: GCF_013100865.1. Taxonomy (NCBI): domain Eukaryota; kingdom Metazoa; phylum Chordata; order Testudines; family Emydidae; genus Trachemys; species Trachemys scripta. The sequence continues at coordinate 25,043,088 of NC_048307.1, read as the reverse complement.
CCTATAACTTTTATTTGAGTGATAGCACACATCTTTTACAAGACATCCAGTCTTGATTTAAAGACTCCAAGTGAAGGAGAATCCACTGTGGCCCTGTGTAAGTTGTTCCAATGGTTAAGTACTCTGTGTTAAAAATGTGTGCCTTATTTCTAGTCTGAATTTGTCTAGATTCAGCTTCCAGCCATTGGAACTGATTATGTCTTTTTCTGCTAGAATAAAGAGAATTGTTTGCTATCAGAAATTTCTTCCCTGTGAAAGTATTTTAGACCATAATTGAATCGCCAGAACTTTCCCTTGGATAAATTAAATAGATTGAGCTTGTTAAACTCATCACTATAAGGCATGTTGTCCAGATGTTTAATAATTTTTGTAGCTCTTTTCTGAACTCTTTAGAATTTTGCAACATCAGAAAATGGATCTCAGAACTGGATGCAGTATCCAGTACTGATCTCACTAATACTGTATAAAAGGCAGTATCATCTTCTTACTTCTTCTTTATATACCCCTGCTTATGCATCCTAGGATTTGTGTCAGCATCACCCTGACAGCAAATGTTCAGATGTTTCTCTACCATTACTCCAACATCCTTTTCAGTGTTGCTGTACTCCAGGATAAGTGCTCCTATCTTGTAAGTGTGACTTACATTCTCTGTTCTAGATTCCACATTGCATTTTGCTGTATTAAAACATAGGTTACTCACATTGCCAAGCCTTTCAGATCAGTCTGTATAACTGACATGTCCCCATCATTATTTCCTACTCCATCAAGTATTTTGTCATCTGCAAATTTTACCAGTAGTAATTTTATATTTTTTTCCTGATCACCGATAAAGATCCTAAATAGCATTGGACCTCTAGAAACATCCCCATAGGAGACTGTTTCTCTATTTACGATTACTTATTGAGATCTATCAGTTAACCAGTTTTTAATCCATTTAACATTGGGCCACGTTGATTTTGTAAAATACTTATTTTTTATCAAAATGTCTTCCAGGACTTCCTCAAATGCCTTACAGAAGTTAAAGTATATCAACACAATTATCATTATCAACCAAACTTGTGATATCATCAAAAAACAATATCCAATTTTCTTGACAAGACTTATTTTCCATAAAACTGTGCTGTCTGGCATTAATTATGAATCTTTGAATTATTTACTGATTATGCTTCTTATCACTATTTCCATATTTTGCCCAGGATTGATTTTGTGTTAGCCAGCCTACAGTTTCCTAGGCCATCCCAATTACCCTTTTAAGATACTGGTTCCAGTCTTCTGGAATTTCCTAGTGTCTTTCAAGACTTGTTAAAAATCAACATTAATGGTTCAGAGGGCTCCTTGACCAGTTCTTTGAATCCTCTTGGATAAAAGTTATCCAGTCTTGCTGGTTTAAAAAGGTTGGTTAAATATTAGTTTCTCACAGTCAGAGTATCCAGCCAGAGCTCTGAGAGCCCAAACAATAATGTAAAATTCACATGAATTAAAATATAATTGATAATACTGACTGATTGCCAGATAGCACCAGTGCAAACACACACACCTAAAGACAGCTCCAATTGCAATCTCTGGCCCTGATCCTACAAAGGCTTATGCATATGCATAACTTTGAGCACTGTAAGTAGTTCCATTGACTTATAATTGCCTTGCAGTCTGGCCATTCTCACTCCAGCTAGGCTCACGCGAGAGAAATAACTTGAGTGCAGATAACTGGAGTTAGCTCTGCAGTGAAGACCTACCCCCTTGGGCAGGGGTTATTATGGAGGTGGACAACAACAGGACTAGATCTGGTGAGTCAAAGTACAGACAGAGTTCTGTATGTGTGTACACTGCTATAGCAAAAGGTGCCAAAGGCTTGCATGTTAGAGGTCATGGATTTATAAGCATCCAGGATGAAAGTCCCCATAGAAAGAGTTAGGGGTTATGAGTCTGAGTTTTTGTGTGGGTTAAACCACTTTGTCTGGGCCATTAGACTGTTCCGAGTTTCCTTAGGTTGCAGGGCAGCTGCATAGAAGGAGCATTAATAAAGGCTACCTTTCCAGACCATGAAGTCTGAGGGGAGCCTGAGATTAGAGGTTTCCCCTGGTGCATAGAGTGGGGAGTTGAGGGCACAAAAGGTGAACAGAGTGAGTTGAAGAAGTTGGGTCTGTTTGAGCTTTGTGTGAATCCTGGAGAGAGAGAGAGGCCCAAAACAGCTGCTCCAGGGGACAGAGCACTCGTTCTTTAGCTTGTGGGAGGGAGTTGCCTGTGTGCTGTTTGGTACGACTGCTGTGCAAAAAGTTAGGACTTGTGTACAATTTGTGGATAAACCAATCACCGATAAGAAGTCTTTGGCTCCATGTCATTGATTTGTGCTCGAAATGGGAAAGTGATGTGTAAGGCCCCAAAATCTGTTTCCACTCAGCAAAAAAGCTGGATGTAAAATGAAAATTTGATGCCTAGCAGTTAATTTTTACTGCCACTTGCTTCCATTGTGCTTCTTTACTTAATGCTTACAGGTCTGTTGTTGAAAATCACCAAATGTTGTTAATTGTATGTTGTAATGGATTTCAGAGGATGGTGTCTCCACTTGCCCTGCAACCTTGAGTGCCTTACAATGCTTTGCTGTGTACTTGTTGGCTCACAGCCAGCCAACAAGTACACAGATCAAACCCTGAAATGTCTGTGTGCTAGACAGCACTGGCTTAGCAGTTCACACCCCACCACCCTGTCTACAGCCCCACTCTGGCTTCCACCAGCCTTGGTTACAACCAGCAAGGTGACCCCAACACACACTCAGTCCCAAATTTTCCCAAAGCTATATGCTCTGGAATGTCCATCCCTCTCCTGGACAGTTCAGAGAAATGAGGTTCGTTCGTTCGTTCTTGTAAAGACACAAAGCACATCACAACTTATTAGCTTAACATCCTTCCATTTAAACACAGCACTGAGTTGGTTTATAGTAAAAAAATAAAACAAATGTATTAAACAGAATAGAGGTTAGGTGATGCCAAGTAAAAGGAATAAAGTTAAAAGAGGTTTTAAGCAAATAGAAGTGAAAACGCGCATATAAAAGTCTAATACTTAACCTAGCAAGGTACAGGCTTTCTTCAAGATACACCTCTACCTCGATATAATGCTTTCCTTGGGAGCCAAAAAATCTTACTGCGTTATAGGTGAAACCGCATTATATTGAACTTGCTTTGATCCACCGGAGTGCGCAGCCCTACCCCACCAGAGCACTGCTTTACCGCGTTATATCCGAATTTGTGTTATATCGGGTCGCATTATATTGCGGTAGAGGTGTAGTTTCTCACCTATATTCAGTTTCCAGAGACTTCACCCCTTCTCCCATGACCCATCGTGGTTGAAGTTCCCATCTTTCTCAGCTTGCAGAAGCTCTTTTTGCTTGTCTGTCTAGTGGTGAATGCCAAAGATGGCTTCTGTCTTAGCTCATATCTTCCAAAGTTCAATGACTTTGTTTCAAGAGGCAGCATGACCTCATGCTGTTCTTCCCTTCTTATGGGCTTCCCATTCCCCTGTTTATAAATGGGGCTTCCATTGTTTTGATTCCACAACACTTAATTTACATAGGAGACCGGTAAATAGCTGCCTTCTCTTCTGTCTGGGAGGGAACCTTTTTCTCCCTGTTTTGCTACAGACTTTAAAACATAATATCATTAAGTATCCATATTTCCAAATAGATTTCATAGGTACATTTCACAGAGATATTAATCACCAGTGTCATTAGCTTCCAGAAAAGATCTCACTCTTATATCTTTTTATAATACAGTAATATTGTATACCATCAGTTGAGTCAATTGCTTATCACTTGAGGTTCGTACCCCCACCCCATCTTTATAGACCAGGAACTTTTGAAATGGATTCTTTTGAGGATTACCCCTTTAAAGTAAAGTTTATTCAAACTCTGAGGCAGGCAACAAGGAATCTGGTGGTGAAGGAATCCATGTTGTTTTTCCCTCTCCGTACTTGTTAGCTTATTAGCTTTGTTTACCTAATACATAGATATTAGACCTTCATTGTCTTTGTCTGAAGATCAGGCTGGTCAGAGAATCAAATACACATTCCTTTGTCTAAGGCAGACCTGTTAACCAACTCCTCCGACATGCCTGGTTTAAACACACTTTTGTCACAATTCTAACATATATCCATAACTCTTAGTACCCACTGTGTACATACATCATGCAAGAATATTAATGATCAATGAGTTATTCATTTTCAAATGATATCTGACAAGGCATATTTTATACAAAAAATATTACAGTAGTGTGCAGGGTGTGAATAAAGCGGTTCTTAGTGTTAATACATGTTGTTTAATATTCTTCCATTGTTTCTTCAAAGATATGTAATCCAAATAGCAGTCCAGGCCAATCAGACTTTCTGCTCCGAGAAGAAGGCCACAGCATGTAACAAGAGCACGATGCACCTGGCATCTGAAGGCAGCAAATTGTTTTTCTTTCTGAAATAGATCCAAGTCTTAAATGAAGTGGTTTTGCAAGTGATCTATTTTGTATTCATTGCATTCCTATCTAGAGGGGATGTTTTCTTTCCATCTTCCACAAATGGAAAAGACAGAGGTGGCCTGATTTTAGTTTCTATTACAATACCAACTAACTTTTCTCTGCCGCTGCCTCAGTTCTAGCACAAATATGACTGACTTTTTATTCTCCCCTGGGAGTGCATTTCTTGGTTGAAGCAGTGGGGTTAACAGGCGTGGGAGCATGGAGAGCAGTTTATCAACTACTGAGGAAACTGATTCACACTGCCCGTGCCTAAAAATAAAAGCCACCTTGAAGTGCTTCCGTAGATGAGTAACTGCTGCCCAAATACTGAGCTGACTGTTGCTCAGAATCTAAGTCTGTATAACTGTGTCCAGGGTGAGGAGAGGTGTGCAAGTTAACAGGCACTGCTGTTAGAGCAAAATCGTACACTGTAATTCACAATTGCAGTGCAGTGTCTATTCAATTAAATGGCACTACTGCCCTTATATTCCAGAGGAATGATTGCTCTGCTAGGTGGTTATATAATTATGTTATGCTTCAGGGCACGAGCCAACTTATAACTAATGAGGGTTAGAAGAAAACTTTCCCTTTGAACAGGTTATTCTGTAAATCCCTATTACAGGGTTTCTGGTTTCTTCCTCTGAGGCATCAAGAGATGACTACTGTCAGAGAGACAGGATGCTGGACCCGATGGACTGCAGGTTGATCCAGTCTGCCATTTCCTATGTAGAGCTGGGTGGGAATTTTGGAGGGAATTCTGCTCTTTAGGATTTGCTTTTGTTCCAAAACAGAACAAAACCAAAATAATTTGATATTTCTCATGAAACAAAATGCTGGGTGCATATACTAGGATATCTATTCCCATAGGGAAGTGGAATAAGCTATAGTGGTGTAAGGTATCTTTATACTGCTATAGCAGGGTCTGCACTGGGCCTTTAACTGGTATAATTATATTGGTAGAAAATCAGCCTACTGATACAGTTACACCGTACAACTTTCAAGTGCAGACCAGGCCATTCTGTAGAGGAGGCAACCATGCACACACAGGCATAGCCAAATCTTTTTGGTCTGTACCAAGAGCTTCAGTGGCAGGAAATTGTAGTCAGGAAAAGCTTTCCCAATTTTTGACACATAAGTAGACAAAAGGAGCATGCGCTTTGCATCTAGAGCACATCTCTCAGGCTGCCATGCCATGGTGGAAGCAACACACAGCTTTGAAAAGATGGTAGGACGGAGGCTTGATGAAGCTTCTCACTCACCGTGGTGCAGCATCTCTGGCCTGTGATAACAACACTAAGTCAGTTCATCTAGTCTCTTTCCCTAATCCATCATTTTGGAGGGAGTGTGTTTTTAATCTAGTTTTTTTGGTGTGTTTTCTGTAGCAAAGAGACACGAGTGCACTGTTGTCAAATCCTGTAGTGGAAGGGAACATTTCTTATCCAATTTAAACACATCAGATCAGTAGAAAAAGCAAATCAGGAAGGAATAACATAAGAAAGAAAACAAGTGAAATTATAGAATTACTGACTCTGAAGAATTCTGCAGTCATTCATGGATGTTTCTGGTTACACTTCAAGGTGTTGCATTGCTCACCAGATATTGCACCAGCTTAGTTTAAAGGAATAGGATAAAAATGATTTCAAAGGCAGTGTCACAAACCCACAATCTCCTTTTGAGTTTCTGATTCCACTGCTGGATGTGATTGGATTGTGATGGGGGAAACAATTTATTATGGGGGTGGGGTAGGTGTGTATTTTTTATAAAAAGATTTGGGTAAATAATAATGATTCTTTGCATTTCTAAAGTGCTTTCCATCTGAGAATCTCAAAGCCGTTTACAAACAGGACTTTATTATCTGTATTCTAGAGGCCCCCTGCTGAGAAAAGGGCACTCTTGCGCTAGGTGCTGTAGGAACACATGTTAGAAGCAGAATTACCAACCCTCAAGTGTTCAAAAATCATGAGTCAGGCCCCATCAAATCATAAAATTGGCTTGAAAATCATGTGATTAAAAATAGTTGGGTTCTTTTTCTTTTTTTAGCACTTAAGGTTTTTGAGCACTTAAGGTTACACTTAGATCACATTTTCCAGCTTTTCTCTGCCACCAGGAGGGCTAGAAACTTCCTTATTTTTAATGAAAAGTGAGAGTCTCATGACTCCAGTAGCCTGAGGCTTTGAGACGCACCAAATATTGCTAGACTCATGAAAAAATTGTTGTGAGAGTTGACAAAGAGTGTTTCTGTCCCAAGTAGGCAAAACAAGCAAAGGGCAGGAGAAAAGAACTATTATTATCCCCATGTGTAAAATGGGGAACTGAAATACAAAGAGATTAAGTGGCTGGTCAAAGGTCATATGGTGTCTATAGCAGAGCAGGGGCTAGACCCCAGCTTGCTGGCTCCAAGCCACAAACAAAGATAAAGCAGGCACAGTGCTGTAATTAGTGAGGCTTTCTGAAATATTGCCTTGTAAGGTTTTTTGTGTGAATGGTTTGCAAAAATAGAGTATGTTTTACTGTAACAGTTTTATGGCTGACCTGACATGCTTTCTCATAACAGGGTAACATTAGAATTAATATTGTGTAGCATAGTATATTGCAGGGGTTCTCAATCTTTTTCTTTCAGAGCCCCCCCCAAACATGCTAAAAAACCTGTGTCACAACAACTGCTTTTCTGCATATAAAAGCCAGGGCCGGTATTAGGGGGTAGCAAGCAGGCCCGTTGCCCGTGGGTCTATGCCACAGGGGCCCCTGCTAAGCTAAATTGATCAGGCTTCGGTTTCAGCCCTGGGTAGAGGCGGGGTTCAGGACCCTGAGCTTCAGCCTCAAGTCTAATGCCAGCCCTGCTTGGTAGACCCCCTGAAACCTGCTCATGGCTCCCCAGGGGCCCTGGACCCCTGGTTGAGAACCATGGGTACATTGTATACTTGATTGGAGACATAATTTTGGTTCCCCCTGGTATAAAATACATATTTAAAGTCAATCCGTGAACTAACAGACCAAGTAGGGGTGTGCCCAACTTTTCATACTATAGTGACTTTAGCTGTATTTCTGCACTTCTACAGGAACCTTCAACTGATCTGGTAACATGACCTAGCTGAAAGAGGTATAGTCCAGAATCCGTGGGGGCCACTGAATCGATGTATTATGGCCCTGGTCTAAAGCTCATTAATTGCAGTGAAACGACTCCCATTGACTTAAATGGGCTTTGGATCAAACCCTACTTCTCTGCGTGCTGTCTTGGCTAATGAATGCTATCAGTGTTGGCCTATGTTCTGAGTTGTGCTGTATCCATTAATGGCTCTATATAAATGTTATATAGTAATTTATGTTCTAGGGTTAATCATGCATGGAATAGACCATTGCAAATACAGGGGACCTGGCCCCAGCCAAGGACCATATTATTTCCCTGGCTACACTCCTGCATAAAGGAGTAAGGGGCTGTAAGAAGTCCCCTTTCTCCCGTTCATGGGTCAGCCTTATTGTGGGGAGGAGCAGAGGACAAAAAGCAGCCTCCAGGAGTCTGCAAGTCCCGCTCCCGTGGGGAATGGACAGGCAGGGCAACGAGTAGGTAAAGCCAAGGCTCCACCCTTCTCAACACAGCTGAACCGGCATGACAGGGGCTGCAGTCTGTGCCAGGTATTAGGTGGGTGTCGATTACTTCCCCCTTGCCCAGGAGCACAGACTGCATCGATTGCGACTCTGAGTCACAATGTGGTTTCTGGTCTGCTCCTGGGGCAGAGCAACTGTGGACTGTGCCTTGCTCAGGGCTTGCGGCAATTAATCAGGGGAAAATTCTGCTGTGTGTTAGCCAGATGAACTGAGGGGGAGGGTCCTGGGAGCCCTCCATCCCCTCCTGTTCTAAGTAGTGCACTTGCCCAGAAATAGCGAAGGCTCTAACCCAAGTACTCTCCTCAGGAGGCCAAGAGTGCATGGGCAGTGTGAGGTCATGCCCAGGCCCCAGAGTGCCCCTGTCATAACTTTAAAGGGAAGGGTAATAGCTGTCCTGTGTACAGTACTATAAATCCCTCCTGGCCAGAGACTCCAAAATCCTTTTCCCTGTAAAGGGTTAAGAAGCTCAGGTAACCTGGCTGGCATCTGACCTAAAGGACCAATAAGGGGACAAGATACTTTCAAATCTTGGGGGGGGAAGGCTTTTGTTTGTGTTCTTTGTTTTGGGACGGTGTTTGTTCTCGGGGACTGAGAGGGACCAGACATCAATCCAGGTTCTCCACATCTTTCTAAGCAAGTCTCTCCTATTTCAAACTTGTAAGTAAATAGCCAGGCAAGGCGTGTTAGTTTTCCTTTGTTTTCTCAACTTGTAAATGTACCTTTTACTAGAGTGTTTATCTTTGTTTGCTGTACTTTGAACCTGAGACTAGAGGGGAGTCCTCTGAGCTCTTTAAGTTTGATTACCCTGTAAGGTTAATTTCCATACTGATTTTACAGAGATGATTTTTACCTTTTTCTTTAATTAAAGCCTTCTTTTTAAGAACCTGATTGATTTTTCCTTGTTCAAGATCCAAGGGGTGGATCCTGACTCACCAGGAGTTGGTGGGAGGAAGGAGGGGGAATGGTTAATTTCTCCCTGTTGTAGATCCCAAGGGGGGTTGGAACTGATTCACCAGGAGTTGGTGGGAGGAAGGAGGGGAATGGTTAATTTCCCCTTGTTTTAAATCCAAGGGGTTGGATTTGTTTTCACCAGGGATTTGGTGAAGGTTTTTCAAGGTTTCCCAGGGAGGGAATCCATTGAAAATGGTGGCAGCCGAACCAGAGCTAAGCTGGTAATTAAGCTTAGAAGTTTTCATGCAGGCCCCTACATTTGTACCCTAAAGTTCAAAGTGGGGATCTCAGTCCTGACAGCCCCTATCCATTCATGCTACCGCTATGGGAGAAGGGAAATACATGCAGTTCCTTCATGGAGCAACTTTGCTGAGCAAGCTCACTCCACTCTCCTGTAAGGCAGGTTCGTCCCCTTTTGTTTCACAAGGAAAGGAAGTAGCGTCCCTTGCCTCCAACGCACCAACTGACCATTTGCCTAATCGAATGTGTGACTGTTTACAGATTCAGACGTTACTGCTGCACCTTGTATTGAATACAGCTTTACATTATACTGGGGTTTATAAGTGGGCAATACATCTTGGCAATTAGATCTCAGGTGAGTGTGCAAGTGCCCAGTTTCTGGTCCTCAGGGTCTAGTAAATTGAAACGTTTACATAATTAAAAACGTATGTCACCCTGTGCATCCAAGGATCTCCAGATGCTTTATAAATATTAACGAACTACCTGCCCTGTGGGTAGGTAAGTATTAGTGCCCTCTGACAGGAGGGGCAGCCGGGATGTGGGGAAGTTGAGTGCCTTCCCAAATGTGACAGAGTAGAACCCAGTATAGCCAACTTCTAGTTCCCTGACAGCTTTGTCCAATGGTAATCGCACACTCCTGGCCCTTGCTAGAATCAAAGCATCAGCTTAGAAGTGAGCTGTGTGGCCTGGGGAGCATGAGTGAGAGTGGCAACGCATCCAGCGGGGTGGCACTTTGTCTGGTCCTCTGCCTGGCTACTTTACCAAGGCTCCGGCAATAGTGACAATCTTCACTCGTGCTGCTTCGTGACCCCTAAAACGTGCTCTTCTCTTCCCTTCTTTGTTGATTTACCATTTGCCATCCCTTTAATACTTCAGTGTGTTGCCTAGAGGGTTCCTAAGTCCCTGCATTCAGCAAAAAGTTATTAAATATGCACTCTACTTTATTACTCTTGTGACAAATTGTTATCATAAGCATTCAACCGTGTATCAGCTTAATGGAGAGTCAGGTTATCTCTGAGGCATAAAATCCAAACAAAACAGCATTCAGTGCTTTAGTGCAGGCTTCCTCCTTAAGGAGTTTGGAGGCTTTTTTCCCCCCTCAGAAGGCGAATCCATATGTCGTTGCCTAAAAGCTGTAACGAGCAGGGCGAAAGTTGCCTTCCTGAAAAGTTTTATGATTAGAGGAAAAACACCTCATAGCTTCAAAACTACGTCCTGCTTGGCTTTCCTCTGTTTTTTCTCAGTGGTTAGAAGCAGTGATGGGCAAGAGCAGTTTGGTTTGGATAGCACTCAAAAGGTCCCTCTACCCTATTTCACTGAGGTTCCCTTATCTTCACTCAGGATTTTGATTTGTATTACAATAGCACCAGGAGACCCCAAAGGAGATTGAACCCCACTGGGATAGGCACTGTCCATCATGTGATGAGTTGGATCACAGAAACCCCCTTGGGAACTGCCAACTGTTGTGCCAAGACTAATTCTGCCTCTGCTTTCCCTGCCAGTTTGGGACTTGCTGAGCCAGACACGCCCATCTGCTCCAACACAGACCCAGGGTCTGAACCTCATGCCCCAAAGCTGCAGACTTAACTGAAAGCAACTTACAGAAGTGTTCCTGTCTTTGACACTCAGATGCCTAACTCCCAATGGGGTCTAAACCCCAAATAAATCCGTTTTCCCTGTATAAAGCTTATATAGGGTAAACTCATAAATTGTTTGCCCTCTATAACGCTGATGGAGAGATATGCACAGCTGTTTGTGCTCCCCCCCCCCCAAGTATTAATACATACTCTGGGTTAATTAATAAGTAAAAAGTGATTTTATTAAATTCAGAAAGTAGGATTTAGATGGTTCCAAGTAGTAACAGACAGAACAAAGTTAATTACCAAGTAAAATAAAATAGAACATGCAAGTCTATGTCTAAGAAAACTGAATACAAATAAAACCTCACCAGTTCCAGTAAGCTTCCTTTTACAGACTAGTCTCCAGCAATCACTCACACCCCCTGTAGTTACTGTCCTTTGTTCCAGTTTCTTTCAGGTATCCTTGGGGGTGGAGAAGCTATCTCTTTAGCCAGTTTGAAGACAAAATGGAGGGGTCTCCCACAGGTTTAAATAGACTTTTTCTTGTGGGAGGAGACCCCCCTCCTCTTTCCTATGCAAAGTCCAGCTCCAAGATGGAGTTTTGGAGTCAACAGGGCAAGTCACATGTCCATGCATGACTGAGTTTCTTACCAGCCAACCCACATTCCTGGGAAAGCTCCAATGTGGATTCACATCTTCGAGATCATTGTTGGCTTAAGTGGTTCTTGATTGGGCATTTAATTTGCACATTCCTTTCTCAATAGAAATAATACATGCATACAAATAGGAGGAATGTATTCAGTAGATCATAATTTTTACATAGATATGTTACATGGCATATGTAGCATAAAACATATTCCAGTTATATCATATATATATTCATAAGCATATTCCCATGAAGACTTATGGGGTACAACAGCACACATCACTTTGTGCTAGGCACTCAGAGATAGTCCCTACCTGAAACCTTCTTGTCTAAATAGACAGGGCAGACAAACAGTGGGAGGAGAAACTGAGGCACATGGTGGCAATGTGACTTGTCTAAGGTGACAGTAACAGGGTGGCTTGCCAGTGGACTGGAGATTCTGAGATGAGCCTCACCTGCGGGGAATCAGGGACTCTAATAATATAAAAGGCTGCAGGAGTGGGAGAAGAGAGAGAGAGAGAAATCAGGGTCAGAGGGCTGAGCTCCAGCCAGAAAGGGCTGGAAACTGGCAGCTTCAGGTGTAGCAGACTGACAAAGAGTTCTGGGTGTGGCTACTGGGTGAATTGTGAGTTTGGACTTTGTTGGGAACTCAGCAAGGATTGTTCGGATTATTTTGTGATTAAGGACTCTGGAGTCTGTGTGAACTTTCTTTGATGTTAAACCAGCCCTTGGAAAGGGCTGCTGTGAGCCACAACAGAGACTACCTGGGGGGGCTAATAGAGGCGAGGTGCCTGTAAGGTGACCCCTGGCCATGGAGGGGTCAATAAGCAGAAGGTCAGTGGCAAAGACAAGAACAGAACCCAGGTCTCCTGAGTCCCAGTCCCAAACCTCATTTATTGGACTTCAGGGCCCCTCAGAGGCTCCCTCCAACATTGCCCATGTTTCCCAAACACAGCACTCCAGTAAAAACCTGATGTAGCTATACACATTGTACGTGGGATTGTTACTATACAAATGGGCTGACTATTAAACTTGCAAACAAATTAAAATGCTAATACACATTCTCTCTAGAGGGGTTTTTGCTCTTCCCCTGCCCCTTCAACAGATGGTGGCAATTTGGATGATATTCCTGCACTTTGGTGGCATTTGGATGCCATTTTGCATTCCCTGCCTGCCTTTTTCTTTGTCTCCTGCCTCCTCCTGCCGCCCCTTGTGTATGCCCCATCGGTAGTGGAGCAATAACCCACAAGAAGGAGCTTCCCAGCCTGCTGGGCCTCTGATTACAGACACTTACGGCCTGAATTTTCAAAGGTGCCCATTTATTTTAGGTGCCCACTTTTGAAGACATCTTGGGCCTGATTTTCAGAAGGGCTGAACATCCATTCATGATGGGGGAAGTCACTGGGAGTGTGGGTGCTCAGCACCTCTGAAAACCAGGCCCAAGGAGTCTCAGGTTGGGCAAAGGCCACTTTTTATAAATTTGGTTCTCAGCCCTAACCCTTGCAGTTGGTGTGTCTGCTTCTTCCAGGTAAAACCTCATCTCCCTTGAGAGGGAACCTTCCAGGACAGGCCAATGTGGCTTCCACACACAGCCTTTAGGAAGCACCCTTTTGAATGTCTCATTCTCTTGACCCCTGCTCCCACCCTCTGCTACTCACTTTGTTGGTGTCATGTCCCCATCCCGCCCACTGTCACCTGTTACTGCCATCCTCACACCAGCCTTTAGGAGGAAGGGGTTAGAGCCCTCTCAGGAGCTAGGGGAATGATCCTAAATTAAACAGCAAAGACCCTTAGCTCAGCAGTTAAAGTAGCTTAAAACAGCAGGTGGCTGTCTCACCACATGAGCCAAGGAGAGGGGAAGCTGTGTGGGAACAGAACCCCCAAGGCCAGCGAGAGGAGAGGAAGCTCTTCCTTTGATCTTAGCTACGCGCTCCTCTGCACTGCCCTGACTGTAACCCCTGCTTTAACTCTGGTTAGCCAGCAGCCTGAAATGCTTGGCAAGCATTCACAAGCAGAAGGTTTTAAAATGAGCGGTTAACACTATCAATCCTGGTGCGTATGTCTGCACTGCAATCAGAGATGTGACTGCAGCATGTGTAGACATGTCCAAGCTAGCTTTGATCTAGCCAGCCAGAATAACAATAGCCGTGAAGCTGTGGCAACGTAGGCTAGCTAGCTGCTGGAGTACATCAGACCTAGCATCTCGGGCGGGGCTGAACAGGCCAAGCTACTACCCGATCACAGCTATTGTTATTTGAGCTAGCTAGATCAAAGCTAACTCTCTGCACATCTACACATGCTGCAAGGTAAGAACTTGGTGAGAGAGACAAGCTTTCAAGCCACACAGAGCTCCTTTTCTTATTACCTCACCCACCTTGTGTCTCTCATCCTCGGACTGACATGGCTACCACTACAGTGCATATGCACGCCTCAGTGTCTACATACAGAATTGTTCTGCGAGTCTCCCTATGCAGTGCATGCTGCTGTAGGCTTTCAGTTTGCTAGCGAACTGAGCACCACTTGACAGCAGAATTATTCTCTGGTGTGCTGCAGAGTTCACTGCATCCCTGGTGCAATGCAGAGCAGAGCTAAATACCCCATGATGTAGCTGTTTGGGTTTAAAGTCCAACTATTCTTACACTGCTGCCTCTAGGGCTGTGAATGATTCCTCTCTCAAACATAAGAAGTAAGCCTTTTCCCCTCTACACCCAACAGTTACTGCTCTGGCTGCGCCCTTCGTAAATTAATCTTCTTTACTATTCAGATAAGCAATCCTGTCAAACCAGTGAGCAGTGATGCCCTTTGCCCTATTGACTGATTTACACTGGTATATTAGTTGATACTGAATTACAAAAGCTTCTGTGCTTAGTTACTGGCTCCATGTGTTTCTGCTTCAGGGAACTTTACCAGAGTTGATTCCTGTGGATTACACAGAAAAAATGGAAGCAGTAATAAAGAGGGAAGGGGGAAAGGGACATTTTTGAGGAGTGCAACTTCACATGGAGAGAGAATCTTTTTTTGTGCCAGACGTTTTGGTGTAAGTTATGTGTTGCAGTTAGTCAGATGTCCGGAACGACATCTGAACTCTTAAGTAATAGAAAAAGACAGGAACAATTATTAACTCTCATTGAATGCCATTGATATGGGTAATGGGCTCTGGATCAGAGCGCCGTTCCTTCTCTGACTGGGGAAGCTTGAGGAGCTGAAGAAGGCTTCTTCTGACTCATTCTATGGTCAATTAAAAAATCAACTGAAATAAGAGAAATGTCATTTTCTTCCCTCCTTTATCTCTTTCCAGGGTTCAGAAGAGGTAGTTCCTTCTGTAAGATGCTGCTCATAGACTTGTAGGTTTTGAAGCTAGAAGGGATCATTATAATCATCTAGTTTGACCTCCTGCTCAATAAATACAAGCTGTAGATTCCATCCAGTGCCTGTCCCACATAAGCTCCCATTTGATGGAAGCTAGGCTGGGCCCTGATCCTGCAGACGGACCTGTCGGGGTGGGACTCCTGCAACTGTGCAGAACCCCAGTGGGTGTCCTGTTGAAGCCAATGCAGTTCTGCAGGAACCATCTGTCTATCTTTGAACTAGATAAATTCATGGAGGTTAAGTCCATTAATGGCTATTAGCCAGGAGGGGTAAGGAATGGTATCCCTAGCCTCTGTTTGTCAGAGGGTGGAGATGGATGGCAGGAGAGAGATCACTTGATCATTACCTGTTAGATTCACTCCCTCTGGGGCACCTGGCATTGGCCACTGTCGGCAGACAGGATGCTGGACTGGATGGCCCCTTGGTCTGACCCAATACCGCCATTCTTATGTTCTTATGTTCTCAGCACAGGCTGCTCTAGTTATAGGCAACTGCCTGGTGTGGCAGACTTCTAAGGGCAGCAGATTTCTGTAAACTCACCCTGATTCTCTTCATTGGAGGTGGTGGCAGGGTCTGAGGCGGATGGGGCAGGTTGCTGGCTGGGACTCTGAGAAGCAGGAAGCAGCCCTCAGCCAGGCTGCTGGGAAAGCACTCCTGCACCCTCCCCAGCCACCCCCTGCCCTAGGGGTCAAGTGTGTGGGGGTGCAGGCTAGGATGGGCTGGGGTGGGGGTGGAGTTGGGGCTAGGTGGGTGGTGTGGGAGGCCAGGTGAGAAGGTATGGAGGCTACAGGGGACCAGATGAAGGGAGTGAATGCAGCTGGTGCCGATCCACTTGGAGAAGGCCATGAGGGAGGGCGGTCCTGGCTGCGGGGTGTCGTCTGCCGAGGGACCAGGTCTTGGGCTCTTGCAGGTCCTTGGGCAGAGGCTGGAGGGACTTTCATCCAGGCCTGGCCCAGCTCAGCCTGCCCAGGTGTCAGACTGTTCCCATTCCACAGGGGTCAGGGGGTCTCTGCAGCCCCAGGCCAGAGTCTGCCCGATGAGCCTCCAGCCAGGCTGCATGAGGTTCAGAGGTGGGGGTGACTACAGCGAGAGAGACACAGGGAGGGGGGGTTTCTACTGTGAGCTCTTAAGTGGGTAGGAGGGGCCTGGCACACTGAAGTTTTGCCAAGGGTGGCAGATTGTCTTGAATCAAAGGGGTAGCCGTGTTAGTCTGGATCTGTAAAAGCAGCAAAGAGTTCTGTGGCACCTTATAGACTAACAGATGTATTGGAGCATGAGCTTTCGTGGGTGATGCATCCGAAGAAGTGGGTATTCACCCACCAAAGTTCATGCTCCAATATGTCTGTTAGTCTATAAGGTGCCACAGGACTCTTTGCTGCTTTTACAGATTGTCTTGAGTGGCTCTGGGGCTCTGATGGTGGGATTAGGGTTTTAGCATAGACATTCTCCTGCAATGATTCTATTTTTCTGTGCTTGAATGCTTGCAAATTCATTTTAAAAAACAAGAGAAAATCACAGAAGCGAAGGAGAACTCAATGCGGGAAGTCTCCATTGAGAGGCAGCATGGATAATGAAGGATATTGGTTTGGGAGTCAGGAGATCTCGGTTCTGTTACCGGCTTTGACAATGTCTTGTACAACTTTAGGCAAGTCACAGCTCTCAGCGTTTCTCTTTCCCTCCTACCCTTGTCTATCTTGTCTGTTTAGACAGTCCCTTCCCTGACAAGTTTACAATCTGTTTGTTCAGCACCTAGCACAGTGGAGCACCAATTAGGATGATCAGGAGTTTGCTTTTTGACCGGTACACCCGGTTGAAAAGGGACCCTGGTGGCTCCGGTCAGAATCCCAGAGCCCACCCCCATCAGCCCAGAGCCCTCATCCCTGCACACCCCAACCCCTTACCCCAGCCCTGAGCACCCCCAAAACCTGGAGCCCCTTCCTGCACCCCAAGCCCCTCATACATGGCTCCATCCCAGAGCCCACACTCTCAGCCCAGAGTCCTCACCCCCCTGCACCCAGCTCTCCTGACTCAACTCACAGCTCCCTCCTGCACTCCAAATCCTTTGGCTCCAGCCTGGAGCCCCCTCCTGCACCCCAAGCTCCTCATCCCCAACCCAGAGCCTGCACCTCAACCTACTGCCCCAGCCCAGAGCCCTGTCCCAAACCCTGAACCCCTCATCCCTGGCCCCACCCTAGAGCCCGCACCCAGAGCCCTCACCCTCACCCTCTCCCGCACCCCAAACCCTTGCCCCAGCCCAGTGAAAGTGAGTGAGGGTGGGGGAGAGCGAGCCACAGAGGGAGGGGGAATGTAGTGAGTGGGGGGCGGCGCCTCAGGGAAGGGGTGGGAGTGGGGCCTCAGGGAAGGGGCGGGGCTAGGGTTTTCAGTTTTGTGTGATTAGAAAGTTGGCAATCCTAGCTCCAATCTCAGTTAGGACATCCAGACACTACTGTGATATACATTAATAATAATAACAACAACCTTTTAATATAAAGCACAAGCCAGGAATATTGTTGGCACCCCTATTACCAACCAATCTACTATGGAATGTATAGCTGTTTATAAAGCTGTGTCCCTCTCCCAGTTCCTCTAAAGTGAAAATCTTAGTACTGTGTTTAGGATATCAGATGATTCTCAACCCCTTGCACATAATTTGCTGACGTTAAAAGCTTTAGGTGTAAATTATGTTTGATTTTTGGCCATAACTAATTTATCAGTTAATTATACATTTTTGCTAAGATGATGAATGTGGTGCTGCTGCCGCAGTGGAGTAACTTTACACTCTTTGCCTTGCATAACAGAGCCGGGAGCAAGGATGGGGTAGGCAGGCTGGCATAGCCAATAAAGATATCGGGGAGAGGAAATACCAGGGAGGGTGAAGAGCTAAAGGACAATGCCGGTACAATAACAAAGGGGTATAAACTGGCCATGAACAAATCCAGGCTGGAAATTAGAAGAACGTTTCTAACCATCAGAGGGGTGATGTTCTGGAACAGCCTCCCAACAGGAGTTGTGGGGGCAAACAGTTTAATTAGCTTTAAGAGTGAGCTGGACAAATTTATAAGTGGGACTGTACGTTGAACTTCTGATGGTGGGGGGCATTGGTAGCCTTGAGTTTTCTGGTTCAAGTCAGATATCCCTAAAATCTCATGCTTTAGGGCTTCAGCTGGTCATCTACTGGGGTCGGGAAGGGATCCCTCCCCTCTGCCTCCATGTATTCTGTTTAGATTTTTGTTTTTGATTTTGTCTCCTGCCTCTGAAACATCAGAGATGGCCACAGCTGGAGATAGGCCACCATAAGGGGTGGAACAGTGCTCTGAGGTGGCACCAAGTATCCTCTCACTCTGATGCTTGGCTGGCTGGTTCTTGCTCCCACGACTCTAATTGATTGCCATATGTGGGGTTGGTTAGAAATTTCCCCCAGGTCAGACGAGCACTGACCTTGGGGGTCTTTCACCTTCTTCTGCAGCATGGAGTGCAGGTCACTTGCCAGCATTAGCTGGGTATATCTCACTTAATCAGTTCCCTGCCATTGCAGGGGTCTCGGGTAGCAGTACACCTCAGTCCCTCCCATTCTCTGCCTATGGCCCGTAATAGTCTAGTCTCCTGTAGGGTGTAACACTTTGGTCTCGTTTCCATTGTTGGGTTTAGGATGGTGGGTCCTGCGTGGTGCCTGTGATATTCACAAGGTCAGACTAGAGCAGGGATCAGCAACCTACAGCACGCGTGCCAAACACGGCAGGCGAGCCGATTTTGAGTGGCACACTGCCTGCCGGTGAGAGGAGGAGGAGGAGGAGGAGGAGGGGTGAAGGGGCTGGAAAGCGTCATGCTGGGGGAAGACGCGGGGGAGGAGGGAAGCTTGGCTGCCACAGGATGACACGTTTCCCTCCTCCCCCACGTCTTCCCACGGCCTGGTGTATTCCGGCCCCTCCTCCTCCTTCTCCCTGCCGGCGATGGCCCTTGCGAGGGGAAGGGGGAGCAGAGCAGAGCTAAGCGGCAGCGTGCTCGCTGCTCCGTAGAGCAGGCAGAGAAGAGGTAGGGACGGGGCCTTGGGGAAGGGAGTGGAACAGGGCATATCTCTCCCAGCCCCCTGCCTTGAGCCACTCAGGGCAGGGGGCTGGGAGCACCCCCACGAGCCGAGCACCCCAGCCTTCTGCCCTGCACCTCCACCCCCCAGCCCTCTGCCCTGACCTCCCCCCAACACCCAGCCTTCTGCCCTGACCTCGAGTCCCCCCAACACCCAGCCTTCTGCCCTGCACCTCCACATCACCCCCAGCCCTCTGCCCTGACCTCCTCCCAACACCCAGCCTTCTGCCCTGCACGTCCACACCTCCCCCAGCCCTCTGCCCTGACCTCCCCCCAACACCCAGCCTTCTGCCCTGCACCCCCACACCTCCCCCAGCCCTCTGCCCTGACCTTCTCCCAACACCCAGCCTTCTGCCCTGCACCTCCACACACACCCCAGCCCCCTGCCCTGACCTTGAGTCGCCCCCAACACCCAGCCTTCTGCCCTGCACCTCCACCTCCCCCCGACTTATAGAGAGAGACCTTCTAAAAAACGTTAACATGTATTACTGGCACGCGAAACCTTAAATTAAAGTGAATAAATGAAGACTCAGCACACCACTTCTGAAAGGTTGCCTACCCCTGGACTAGAGGATCTGGTGGTCCCTTCTGGCCTTAAATTCTTTGAGTCCATGACTCTAAGCCATAGACTAGCCTAGCCTTTGCATAGCCAAAAGTGACGATGAAAAAAGGCTATTATCTTTTTCTGAGTAAATAGGAAGTAATATGGCTAGGGAGTGAAAGAGAAGCCAAGATCTGCCTCTTAGCCCAGGCATCCAACACTACCAGGGCGTGTAAGTTAGAGCCTCAAAGGGCTTCCCACCTCCAAGATAAACACTGAGTGATTCTCCCCCAAGTATCTGGAACTGGAAGCATCCTCGTCCCTTTCCAACCTCTTCTGTTGCTGTGGAGTGGGGCTGGGAATGAATTTTAGGGGAAGGAACTGTAATACTTAAGTGCATATAATGCCCTTCATCAAAGGATTGCAAACGACACTGCAAAGGTGGAGGGCCAGATTTGGGCAAGCTTTGCTTAAGTTGGTGAGTGTTCAGTCACAGGAGTAGTTCCACTGAGGCCTTGGACAAATCACTTCACCGCTCTGTGTCCCGTCTGTAAAGTGGGGAAGTCATTGGATTACTGATCACTGGTCCTCACTGGGAAAGCCCTGAGAGGAAGGCAAGCACTATTTCATAGATTGGGTATCTGAGACACTTAGAGGTTGAAGTGACTTGCCCAATATCACCCAGTGAGTCAGTGTCAGAGCTAGGCAGGGCTGGTTCTAGGGGTGGGTGGGCAGGAAGGTCTCCCAGGGTGCTTCAGTGCTGCTGCTGGGCTTTATTTTGGCTCCACTCTGACTTCCACCTGCTCCACTGATTGGCCAGCCCTGTGGTTTTTATATTTTGTTGTCTGTTGGGGAATGTGTGCAAAAAGGTTTTCTGCTCTGGCAAGGGCTGCTTCTGGAGCTAGGAATTGAGCCCAGGAATCCTGACTTGCAGTCCCCTACTCTGTCCACTAGAAAACAGTCTCTCCAATCTCAGAGACAGGCATGTATTAGATCAGGGGTCGGCAGCCTTTCAGAAGTGGTGTGCCGAGTCTTCATTTATTCACTCTAATTTAAGGTTTCGCGTGCCAGTAATACATTTTAACGTTTTTAGAAAGTCTCTTTCTATAAGTCTATAATATATAATTAAACTATTGTTGTATGTAAAGTAAATAAGGTTTTTAAAATGTTTAAGATGCTTCATTTAAAATTAAATTAAAATGCAGAGCCCCCAAGACTGGTGGCCAGAACCCGGGCAGTGTGAGTGCCACTGTAAACCAGTTTGCGTGCCGCCTTCGGCATGTGTGCCATAGGTTGCCTACCCCTGTATTAGATCCAGCCTTGGATGTATTGTACAGGGCCTGATTCCCCACTCGCTTACTGCCTCTGTTTTATACGCGTGTGACTCTGTTGGTGTCAATGGCATAACTCCTGATTACTCCAGTTTGAGAGGAGAATCAGGCCCATGATGTTTATCATTCAGCAACCACCTTCCTAGCAAAGCAGAATTAGATTGCTTTTTCTTATTTGTAGTTTAAAGTTAAAAGCCTTTTCTTTCCTACTTCTACGAGTCTCATTTCTTTGGATGACAGATGTGCTACAGTACATTAATCTAAGCTCCTGAACATTCACATTGCTCCTGGGAAGTTCAGCCTTCAAAACAGACCCCAAGTCAGTACCATCCATCACTAGAAGCACACAGCTTTGGAGGACTGCTGGAACTTTGTTGCTGGATGTTCAAAATAAGCCCAATCTGTTGTATTGAGCTTGGAGCTTTTAAAAAAGCTATATCCTTAGCTGTGCCTGTGCTCAGTGCAGCTGGGGGGGGGGGGGGGGGGGGGGGGGAAGGGCGGAAAGATCGATGTCATCTCAGCACTCTCGTCAGATACCAGGGGACAGTTTGGCCCCAGAGTAGGTCTGAGCTGCTTCAGGGCTGCTCTAAACTGCAACTGGAGCACAATGTTCTCTAGCCACATTTTCCCATTCCCCCAACATGAATCCTACAGTGTGTGTGTGTGAAGGATATAAAGTAAGGTTGTTGCATCATTTTTAGTACTTCAGTATCCACCAAAAGCAGTACTAATAAGCAGTACCAATATGTGCGCTACTAAGGGCTAATCTCGCAATGTGGGGCAGGAGAAATAGGACATGCAATCCTGCTCTCCGCTCTGCACTGCATTGACGTTTTACCCTAATGAATCTCTTTTCTTTCCATTCATGTGACGTCCCGTGTGCTATGGTGTGTCACATCAGACTACAAGGCAGTAGGATGTGGGGAGGGCAGATCTCACATAATGATTTCAGGTCAGATATATGAAACCCAGAGTCGTCATACGTAGAATGAAATTGACAGGTGGAAATGGAAATGCTCTGTTTGTATCAAGGGCTTCTATACGACTACTAAATGCATGCTTTATTCTTTTGTCAGCTTGCATGTTCACATCAATCAGATCATCCTGGAGTGTGATGTCTTGGCCCCTCTATCCTCTTCTGTAAGATATTGTTTACTTAAACTGTAGTTTACTCTCTGGTAACTCAGCAACAGACATAATGGGGGTATATAAAAACATATATTCCATCTTCAGAGAAATGCACAGGATTTAGGCCATAAATTCCCTTGATTCCTATATGAGTGAGGCAGATACAACCAGTAACACCATTTGAAAACGTAGAGGATGGAGTACATGAGATAAAGAAAATGAAAATTATTGTCTAGGGGAAAGAACCCTGGATGAGCTTATACCTTTAAAAATAATAAGCAACCAGGTAAGGAAGTTCTTCTTGAGAATTCAGGAACTGTAAATCTTGTAAAACTTGGAAGGAGCTGTAAATCTTTGCTAATGTCAGCCTATGACTGAAACTGCGTTAGCTTGAAACCTTTACTTGTTTTGCCAAATAGGAGTTAGGAAAACATTTTTATCTCCTTCGGTCAATTATTCTCCCCATTGATAGTGAGATTGATCCAAAGCAGCATTACTGAGGCTTGGATATAGTGGTTGCAGCTACAGTGAACTGAGATCCCCAGGAGCAACTCTTCCAAGAAACAAAGACAGTTGATTCACTGTGTCAGCTGTCTTTATCATTACATTTAAAAATGGAACTTGTTTTTCACTCCAAATATATATCTGTATAACAGTGAGAGCTTAGAAAAGGGGCTGTTCTAAACACTTCATATGTCTCACTGGGATTTGAAATTCCATTGAATGAAAATACTAATATTTTCTTCAAAATCACGCAGGAAATATTTAATCCAATGTCTACAGGAGAAACTAGATCTGGTTTGTTTTAGCCCATTTGTACATTAGGGTTAGTCTAACAGTAGTAGTGCCCAGAGGGAAATTTACCATGGGAATACAACCTGATAACAATAACTAGAGAGATCGAGAGAGAGGCTGCACTTTTAGTCAAGACAGAGGATTGGCATTTGGGAGACCTTAGTTCAATTCCTAAGTGGGGCACAGATATCCTGTGTGTGATCTTAAACACATGCTTAAGTTCCATTGAAGTAAAAGGTAAGCCTGCGCTTACGTGCTTTGCTGAATCACAGCCTTAATCTCTCTGTGCCTCAGTTCCCCATCTGTAAAATGGGGATAATACTATTCCATTTCTCCCACCCTTTGTGTGCCCTTGTCTATTTACATCGTAAGCTCTTTAAGGCAGGAACTGTCTGTTACTCTTTGTTTGTACAGCACCTAGCACAATGGGGCCCCTATCTTGGCTGAGGCCTCCAGAAGCTACTGTAGTACAAATCAATTATAACAACTAAATTCTCTGGCTCTTCTGTGTTTAAAATCTCTTCCAAAGCACTACACTAATATTTGTCTGTCATTAAGTAGGGCCATGTAGAGAGAGAGAGAGAGAGAGAGAGACTGCCTAGGTATAGTAAAAGAATGAGCCTCAGTGATTTCTTTGGATTGAATCTAATAATATATTACAGATAGAAATGCTAGGAACAGCAGTGGAAAAAATAGGTTTAACAATTAAAAAGCTTTCGAGCTTATAAAGAGAGCTTGTCTCTCTCACCAACAGAAGTTGGTGCAATGAAAGATATTACCTCACCAGCCTTGTCTTTCTAATATCCTGGGACCAACATGGCTACAACAACACTGCATAATTAAAAAGGATGTCATTTCTAAAATGACAGTACTGTATAGTGTGAATTAGGTGAATAGGAGAACATTTATTAGTTGTAATACTGTTTTGAAAATAAAACAGAAGGGATGCTGATTAGTAAATGGAATTTCTTATTAATAATCAGAAAACATGATGTTATTTCTTCTTCCTGGACTAGTATCTGTTCAGTCTGCCCCAACAAATACACCATTTGCCTGAAGAAGAGAACTTTTTCAGACTATAAACAATGCTGTACAAATGGTAAACCTCTTTCCTTAAAGGAAATCAAATCTGACAGATTGATTTTGATTTGTTTCTAGCCCTACACACACTTGCTATGTGAAATTGCTGTGAACTGAAGATATGGGAGTGTTGAATTATTCATGGCATTCGAAGCGTCTGGTGATCCTTCTAGTTACCATCAGTTAGTGCACACCTGATCCATTAAATATTGGACATCTGTTTGGAGGAATTTAAATATATAGATATATGGTTTCCTTGCATTCTGTTTGCAATGGGGGAGCCTGCGTCAAAAGATATTTACTCCTTTTGCTAACTGACAAAAATCTGCAAGTTCATGAGTAGGTTTGGAGGAAACAACTGTGTGAGTTTTTGCTTTGTGAATATTTGCATGTGAAAACTAACATCCTCCTAAGTTTCCAGAAACTGTTTTGCAGCCTTGTGCTATGGGTGGTATTTTTCCATCAAAGGTAGTTTTGCAAATTTAGCACAATTTGTGAATTTTCAGCACAGCAAAAGTTTCACTGTTTTTGTGTTGAAAATAATGGATTCCTCGCTCCTCCCTCCCAAGAGGAATGGAAGTTTTCATTCTGCAAATACCGGCCATTCATTTCCCAGCCTACAAAAAAGCAAAAAATAAAATAAAATAAAAAATTAAAAATAAAAAGACAAACTGAGAACAAGCTTCCTTCTTTGGCAAGAATGTGATTCTTTGTTATGGCTGGTTTTGCTGGGGGTCTGAATTGGCAGAGGATCTGCTGTGTGTGGTGGGGGGGTCTCTTAAAGTGAAAATTAGTGATATGTTATTAAAGTGCCCCTCTGCTAACAGGGACTGATTTAAAAGGCTCAAAAACATACATGATTAAAATGATAATTCAAACCCTAACTAATAGCAATGTGATCTGCCAAAGGCTCCTGTATATAAAGGAAAAGAAAGGTTCATAATACTTGAGCTACAGATGCAAGATAACAACCCTTCTACCTCTGCAAGATGCAGCACAATCCCCTTGTACCTAAGAGGTCTGTAGTTCGGGAGCCAGAAGCTCAGAATAAGGAAAAGCTAGTTACAGGCCATACGACTATATCTATAGTATTTGTAAGCTAACAGATGTGATATTTTCTCAGCTCCTGGAACAAAGGTGAGGTACTTTGATCTAAGCACAGCTCTTCTGTGAGTGAGCTGGGGAATAGTTCTAATGCAGGCATTCTTGAGCTCCATCCCTGGTATGGACTATCTGGTTCTTGCCTGGCTCCTCCCTACCTGTTTTCAGTTGCTTGACATCTCTGTGGCCACTACAGCAACTGCTTACATGGAAAGATAATATTTGGACAGTATTTATGCATTTTTATCGCCTTTCAATGTTTTTAGCAGTTGGAAACCAGGAGGAAGAGTCAGGACCATGTGAACAGCCACTATGTTGGGGATCACCCACAAGTGCTTTCCAGACTGAGAGTGGTTCATGGACATCTGGTATGCAGCCTCTGTTCTAAGGGAAGCATGTGAGCCAGGCTGATGTTTCTCAGATGAGAATTCCCTGACATGACCTGCTGTTCACTGTGAATCCTGAAGTTCAAATGCAAACACCTCTTGTTGGCTAAGTTACTTTAAGATGACACCTGACATTAGAGTGGAATAACACTGAAAAAAGATCAAGCAATGAGTTTGCTTGTATGTTTTCAGATTCTGTACTTCTCTCTGGGTCCAGCCAGTCATACTGAAAATAGACTTTTTTATGGGGAGAATTTTTGAGCAGTGTGCATTAGTGTAAGACAGAGATTTTGAGCCAGCAGACCAAGGTCAGGTAGATTGCCATTGCTTGTTAATTAATCCTTATTCCCCAGTGCTATTTTCAGAGTTGTGCAGCTTCCCTCTTGGATTTACTGGGGCAAGTTTTCTATTATTCGTGAACTCATGATTTTTATCTATTTTTAGTATGAAAACATCATATTTTTTCATCTGGAGTGAAATCTCTGAACATCCATTATTCAGAAGAATCTTTGTCTTCAAATTATACAAGATCAAAAAAGAAAAGAAAAAAAGTGACTAGTCTGTCAGAAATGCAGTGCTAAAAGAAGCTGGAACAAACATGGCTTTTTGGGGCATAGATGTGGTGTCTAATTAGAAAAGCTCAGAGGAGTTAAGCTACATTTGGGAGACCTATTGCTCCCTTTTGCAGAATAGGAGATTTGCTGAGTTTCTCCAAACAGGACTGGGGCCTGGGATTCAGAATTGCCTAAGATGCATTTGTTAAAATTTTATTTCCAAAACCCTAGCTCTGGTCTGTTGCTGTCAAATGGTTGAATTTCAGCAGAACTGGGAAATAGACAGGCAGGGCCATAAGTTCTTCTTTGTAGTAGAAAATGTGCAGAAAGACCTAATAGCTCCAGAAAGCAGCTACAACAATGAATTACGTAAGTTATCATGCTGTCCAGTTCTGAGAAAGAAATGACACTCGTAACTGGCCTTAGGCATGGCTGAAAACACCCACTGAAAAGTGCCCAAGACTATGGAGACCTTGATTTGGAAGATGCTGGCGACTGCTCTATTCATATATGGCAGCATTAGAAGTCCAATATGCCTATAATTAGGGGGCAAGCTTATTAAAGCCTCTTTCAGACTGAGAGACCCCTCCCCCCGCCCCCCCACTCAGCACCTAAACAGATGGTCTCAGTATGGTAAGAAATCCACTGATAATATGAACTGCAGATGTCTGCCAATCATAAATTAGTGCCATCTTAAGCAGCAATAGCCAATCACGCCTCTTCTGTAGTAAGTTATGTTTTTCCCTACCACATTATCAAATAGGGTTGTTTGTTTTCTGGTTCCTCACATTCTCCTAAGCCTCAATCCTGTCTGTGCTCTGAGAATCATCTGTATGAAAAGATGCATATGTTGCAATTTCATGTGGCACTGTACAAGGTAGGACTTTTGGCTTGTGTTCCAGTTTTCATGGGAGTTTTTTTAATGTGTTGCTATGCTTTTTAGTATGCTAGTCAGGATCAGATGGCACATAATTTCCCAGAAAGCTCAAAAAATCCATTATTTGTCTCTACCCAAATTGTATTTTATTAATCTTTGTTTCAAAGTAAAATTATTGTCATCATTCTAGAATAGTAGGATAATGAGCCAATTTGTTTGGGAATTAATAAATTAATGTCAATTAGTGGCCATATGCTCGGTGTAGAGTCTTTGAGCTTGAAATCCTCTATGTATTGGGTACTACATTTAGTCTAGCGGAGAAAGGCATAACTAGAACCAATGTCTGGAAGTTAAAGCCAGACAAATTCAAATTAGAAATAAGGCACAATTTTTAACAGGGCAGGTAATTAACAGTTGGAACAAACTACCAAGTAAAATAATGGATTCTCTTTCTCTTGAAGTCTTCCTAGTCTTTCTAAAGGGCATGCTTTGGTCAAATACCACAAGTGATTGGGTGCAGTACAGGAGTCACTGGATGACATTCTATGTATGTCCTGTGCTCTACAGGGAGTCAGTTTAGATAATATAATTGCACCTTCGGGCCTTAAAACCTATTTATCCATTTCCTAAGTACAGCAGGGGTGGCAGCAGTATAAGCTTCCCTGTATTATATCACCAACGTGCCTCAATCCTGTTTTCGAGAGGTTACTTCTAGGGATGAAAGGATAGTTTAGTTTCTCTGCCCCTTCAGTCCTTGGATTCTCTATTGAGACTCCCAACAAGGGTCACAATTCTGATGTGGACACTGTGACACTAAGGACACGTGTATTTGCACTCTACACGCTATTGTAATAATCTTTGTGCAAACTAGGTCTAATATGCCTATTAGTTTGAAAACTAATAACGCACTGATCATTAATGTTCTTGCACAATGTGTATACACGGTGGGTATTGAGAGTTATGGATATATGCTAGAATTATGACTGAAGTGTGTTTAAACCAGGCATGTCAGAGGGAGTTGGTAAATAGGTCTGCCTTAGACAAAGGAAAGTGTATTTGAGTCTCTGACGATATTAAGGCAAAGACCATGAAGATTCATTTTTACACATTAGGTAAACAAAGCTGTTAAGCTAACAATTGTGTGAGGAGGGCAGCAGCATGGAGCATCCTTCACCACCAGAGTCCTTGTCGCCTTCCTGACAGCTTGAGTAAACTTTACTTTGAGGGGTAACTCTCAGAAGAATCCATTTCAAAGGTTCACTTATCTATAAAGACAGGAGGGGTTGAACCTGAAGTAATAAGCAATTGAATCAACTGATTATATGCAATATTACTGTTTTATAAGAGTGTACAGAATGAGGTCTTTCTGGAAGCTAACGAGACACTGGTGATGAATATCATTGTGAAATGTATTAACACTATCTGAAGAAATATGGATACTTAATGTATTAAGTTTTAAAGCCTGTGGCAAAATAAGGAGAAAGACATTCCCGCTCAGACAGTAGAGAAGCGATTAAGCAAGGTGTGACCATAACCAATGGAAGCCCCATTTAATAGAAATTACCAGGCATGGGAAACCCACTGGAAGGGAAGAACAGCATGAGGTCATCCTGGCTCTTGAAATAGAGTAATTGAACGTTGGAAGATATGAGTAAAGACAGAAGCCATTTTTGGCATCCATCACTAGACAGACACAAGGGAACAGAGCTCTTGCAAGCTGAGAAAGATAGGTCCTTCAACCAAGGGGGCAGGGAGGGTTTGAAGACTCTGGGAACTGAATATAGGCGAGAAAAGACATCTTGAACAAAGCCTGTATCTTGATAGATTAAAGTTTAGACTTTTACATGTGTGTTCACTTTTATTTGCTTGTAACTCTTTCTAACTTTATTCCTTTTGGTTGGTATCATTTAACCTAGGTTCTATTGTTAATAAATTTGTTTTATTTTTATGATAAGCCAACTCAGTGCTGTGTTTAAATGGAAGGGTGTATTTACCCCAGTTACGTTAATAAGCTGTGATGTACTTTTATGTCTTTACGAGAGAAAATGAAGCTTATTGTTTCTTTGAACTGTCCAGGAGAGGGCTGGACTTTACAGGGAACATGGTTTTGGGAAAACTCCGGGCTGGGAGTGTGTTGGGGTCAGCTTGCTGATTGTAAGGCTGGTGGAAGCCAGAGAGGGGTTGTAGGACTGTAAACCAGCTGCTGGGGTCAGAGCTGCTGAGCCAGGATTGTCTAGCACACAGACACTTCAGGGTGTGACCTATATGGTTGTAGGCTTGTTGTGAGTGTCCCAGGCTGGACGCTACAATAGCAAAGCATTGTAAAACATTCAGGGTTTCAGGGCAAGTGGTGACACAACCCCTCACTGGTCTGAATTGCCCCCTGAAACCCATGATAGATGCCTGTCGGAACTGGAGTGACTGACACGTGCCAATGAACAAAAATAATAGCTTTCACTTAGTACTGCCTTGAACTTGAGCTGATTGATCTAGAGGCAGAAGGCTTTTTATCCCATTATCAGCCCCCTCAGCCATTTAGTCCTGTCTCCCGGCAATAACTTTAAAATCGGCTTCATTCTAAATAATGTTCTCTCAAACTGACGGCCCATATTACACTGGGGCCTAAAGCCAAAGCTGTGATTTCAGAGCTTCAGCTAGTGAGTGTTTGTCCTATGTAGTAGGTGCTGACTGTCTCTGAAAGGGGTTTACTGTGCATAATTTTGGTAATAAGGTTCTAGGAAGGCACTTTATGAGTCATGTACAAATTAACCACATGCTGATGTCCATCTGCAACTGGGCATGCTTGCCAGGTTTGCTAAGTCAATACTAGTAATGAGCATGCATGTCCCCTAGCACTACTCTGGTAGTGTCATGGTCTTCACAACACTTCTCTGGTCCTGTGTGCACATTCCTTTGAAAATGTTGTTCTGCAGCAGTTTGGAATGTTAGTGTTGCTGTAGTTCTCTCATCAATCTTTACTGGTGCCTTTTCGTTGTTTAGCAAACTGAGGTCCTTTTTATATCTGATGGTACCTTTTGCTCAAAATTTGAATATGGATAGCGAGCTGAGGTCAGAAGCTTCCTGGAGTGAATCAAAGACAGTTCTCCCCACATCACCTAAGGCCTGAGTCTAATTTCAAATAGGAGGTGCCTATATCAATCCGCTCTCTGTGGGGTAGCTGATTTTCTGTGATACGGTAGCTGATGATGAATGCCGTTTGGCTAAGAGTAGAAGCACTTCATAAATCATTAGTAAGTAAAGAGGTATACTTTATATTCACGTGATAGAGCTCTTGCAGCGTTTAAACAGCTCATAGTTAACTCTATATAGTTCAGGGTCTTTTGCTCTTTACAAACCTAGATACAGCCCGTGGTAATTCTTATCTTTTTAGTAGTTGCAATTATCCTAGGTATATGTCCTCCTTGATTACAGATTTCCCAGATTCACATGGACTTCACAACACTTGCCCCCACTTCTCCCCCAAGCACTGCAAATAATAAAAAAGTCATGTTGCAGGGTTTGGTGTTTTTTTAAATCCCTACCATCAATCTAGCTATTCCTTTGAGAGATACAGGAAAAGCTTATTGCAGGGAAACGCCATGAATATTTGATTGGTTATTCAAGACTCATGGTACTGCAGTGGAGATTCATGTTCCTTAAGCCAACTTTGACTCCCAAATAGCCTGCCACGTGGTTCTGCCCCATAATGTTGCTGCTGGCATTAAGTTATGCAGTTAATCTACCTTGAAAAATTGCTTCTCCTTATCCAGAGACCTGATGCCTTTGTTAGATTGGCAGGGACTCAAACAGAGTGAGATAAGAGACAACCACAAAGTTCAATATGCAAAGGACTAAGGACGCTTTTTAGTGTTAGAACATGGGAATTAAAATATATTGACCTGTCTATTGATGGTAACACCTCTCTGGTTAACTCTTTTTATTGCATTTTTCTCTATCAAGTGGCCAATTACGAAGAACATATTTTTCCTTCTAACAGTAGAGGAAATGTTTGAGGTAGAAGCTGAAGGGGTGCACAGCTGGTTTGCTCACCATTTAAGTGTGCAATGCAGACATGTAGCACAGTAATTCCACAGTAAAGGAAGGAAGCTATAACTAGTTGGCATAAGAAGGGTATTAGAAGTCTGTTTTTTATGCATGAGATTACTTACATTCATAATTTCCATCAGTTAATGGGGAATTAAGCATGTAAATCCTTAATGCACCAAGAGGACAATAGGCTCCTACAGTGTCAGTTATGCCTGACTGCTATTTGTTGACAAATTAACTTAATTTCTGAGGTGCACATGCTGAAACAAATACATTTCCTCATCTCCCCATCCCCAGTATGACACTGATCCAAACCCTATTGAAATCTTTCCATTGATTTTCAATGGGCTTCGGATCAGGCTTTGAGAAATAAAGTGAAGAATATTTCATACATTGTGTTATTTCTACTGAAATTAACCAGTGAGTTTACAGGACTCCCTGCAATCAGTGGCTGGTAAATTACACAGTTTCAAGTCTCACTGGCTTGAATTTGATTTTTTTCACTGCCTCCTTACTTACCTCACTGGCTTGAATTTGATTTTTTTCACTACCTCCTTACCTCTGCAGGTTTGTTTTCTTTAAAATGAAAACAAAGAGTTCCAGCAGGCAGAATGCATCAGAGGACATACTGACAATGGGCATTCTCCGTCTATACAAATAAGTAAATAACTGTTTTCAAAGAGCCCTTTGGTAGATGGGAAGTGGATTTGACCAGCTGGTTCATATATAATGGGCCAGATTCTGGTCTTAATTATGTTGGCATAAATTTGTAATAATCCTGATGTCAATGAAGTTATTCTGGAGCTTTGCTGGCATAAATGAGATGGGAATCTAGTCCACTAGGTGGAAAACTCAGTCCACAAACGCAGCTTCCTACATTTGGATTGTCTGAAGTTACATTGTGCCTTGCAATGTACAGACTAAAAATGTAAGAAATAATCAGGTATTTCCAACAGACGGTGCAGTTGTGTGGAGCAATAATTCTTGCAGGCATGGTAATAAGCAGGCAGTACTATTTTCTGTTTGTGTGGCATCTGAGAAAGTATAATGAGATGTGGAAATGGAAATTACACAGACTATCACTGAGCCAAATACCATAGCTGAATTTAAAAAGAGCTGGAAAATGTTATGACCTATTAAATTATGCTGATCTAGTGGCCACAGACCCAGAGCACAGAGGGTATGCAGGAGTTCTTGTCCCTATTTTTGTTAAAGTCTAAGGGCTGGAATTTTTAATTGCTGGGAATGTGGGATTCAGCTGCTCCAACTCCTATATAGTCACTCTCACAAAACCCTTTACTCTGGCTTTAGACAAGGGGTTAGGGTAGACTTCACCTTTGGTGCAGGAGGAACTTGAGCCGTATGGACAGACTCCCATTGACATCAGGCCTAAAGTGAATCAGTGCACATGAAAAACAGTGTTTTGTATGTTCAGATGCATATTTTGCTTGAGCAACTTAGGTTTTGGTGCATGAAAATATTGGCATAAAGGTTAATGACCACTGAGTGGAATAAAAGGCTGTAGGCCATACATGAGCTAAGATATTATAAATGAGTGATGTAGGGGAAAAAATATCTAGCAATAGTTTCAGTGGATGGTTTTTGTAGACGCCTCACAGTTTAGGTGAGAACTGTGTTGACTTGAAATTGGCTAATAAAACCATTGTTCACCAAATGTCAGATTAGACAGATGTAAGCAGTAGGGCAATCATAAAAGATTTTTTTAAAAATGAAGTCACCAACTTGGGCATCAAAAAAGCACTTTAGAGTTTGCTTAGTGATATAACCCATCTAATTCAAGGCAAGCAAGGGTTACATCTTTTTAATTTGTCATAATGTCTGAGCACAAAGGGGTTGCAAAGGGGCTGCAGAAAGTATCTAACACTTAATCAATCAGAATGCAGGTAATAAATTAATGTTTTAAGGCAGTGATTAGCTGCC
Organism: Trachemys scripta elegans; assembly: GCF_013100865.1. Lineage (NCBI taxonomy): Eukaryota > Metazoa > Chordata > Testudines > Emydidae > Trachemys > Trachemys scripta. Next base: position 25,010,336 of record NC_048307.1, on the reverse strand, counting down.
AAAATCTTAACAACCGGTTCCCTATAAAAAGTTCTGATTTAAGGGATGTGCCACAGTATGTATTTTTTGTACCAATAGGGTTACCATACGTCTGTATCTTCCCGGGAGGAATTTTTAAAATTTAAAAAATTTTAAATTTTAAAAATTCCTCCTGGACGGTGATTTAAGAACCAAAAAGCCTGACATGGCTGGGAAAATACAGATGTACCCTACCTTAAGTTCTTTTTTAAAAAGCTGGGCCTGAACTAGAAATGAGCTCTGTTTCACATGTGTGGGTCCCCACCACTCCCTGGGGGTGTGCTAGGGTGACCAGATGTCCCGATTTTATAGAGACAGTCCTGATTTTTGGATCTTTTTCTTATATAGGCTCCTATTACCCCCACCCCCGTCCCGATTTTTCACACTTGCTGTCTGGTCACCCTAGGATGTGCATATGTGTGGGTCCCAGCTGCTCCCTGCCCCCCTCATTGAAGCAGGTGTGCAGGGTTACTGCTCTGGGAACTGCAGGACACCAGTGGATGTGGGGCTGGCTGCAGACAGGGGGTGCAGGATGTGGGGCAGGGCTAGCTGGAGGCAGGGGGTGCAGGGCTGGCTGTGGACAGGATGGGGGGTGCAGAGCTGGCTAGAGACAGGAGGGTGCGGGGTTGGCTGGAGGCAGGGCAGGGGCTGACTGGAAGTAGGGGCTGGCTGCAGGCAGGACAGGGGTGTGTGGGGCTGGCTGGAGACAGTGGTGTGTGGGGCTGGCTGGCTTTGGGCAGGGCCACAGGAGGGTGTGGCAGGGGTTGGCAGGGCTGGAGACAGAGGAGTGCAGGGCTGGCTGGCTTTGGGCAGGGGGGTTCGGCAGGGGTTGGCTGGAGACAGGGCAGGGGGTGCAGCGGGGGTGCGGGGCTGGCTGCAGGCAGGGCAGGGGGTGCGGCAGGGGCTGGCTGCGGGCAGGGGGTGTGGGACTGGCTGGAGGCAAGGGGGTGTGGGGCTGGCTGGCTTCGGGCAGTGGGGTGCAGCAGGGGTTGGCTGGAGACAGGGCAGGGTGTACGGCAGGGGCTGGCGGCTGGCTGGAGACAGGTGCTGGCTGTGGGCAGGAGGTGCGGGACTGGCTGGAGACAGGGGCTGGCTGCGGGCAGGGTGGCGGGTACTCATGGGGATAGCGTCTCGGAGCAGCCTGAGCAGCAGGACGCAGCCCGGGCCCAGCAGAACAGCCGGGGACCCACCAAACAGCAGTGGGAGCCCCAAGGCCAGGGGTCGCAGGAGCAGCAGCAGCAACAGGGCCAAGCGATAGAACCACATGGGGGGAGGGATAGCTCAGTGGTTTGAGCATTGGCCTGCTAAACCCAGGGTTGTGAGTTCAATCCTTGAGGGGGCCACTTAGGGATCTGGGGCAAAAATCAGTACTTGGTCCTGCTAGTGAAGGCAGGGGGCTGGACTCAATGACCTTTCAAGGTCCCTTCTAGTTCTAGGAGATGGGATATCTCCATTTATTTATTTATTTATTTAATTAATTTATGGCTCCCGCAGTGCAGCACCCCCGGTGGCTGGAGGAGGAATTACACATTTCCCAGCCGGAGCCCATCAAAGCCACAGTGCCCCCTCTCAGGGAAGCGGGTTAACAAGTGGTTCTAAAACCGCTTCAAAATTTAACAACCGGTTCGCGTGAACTGGTGTGAACCAGCTCCAGCTCACCCCTGTCTTAAGGGAGACTCTTTGGGGTTATGGGTCATGGAATAAGTAAAATATTGGCAGCCTGAACTGCTAAAGAACAGGAAACAAAGGACAGCCTTAAATCCCTTTAAAGGTGGATAGGAGTTAGTTGAGGTACTGCAAGGATCCGTAAGGGGACACCAGCTTTCTGTTAATGTACTTATATAAATGACTGTAAGATGTGCAAAAACAGCAGATGCTGCTCTAGGAGGAATGCCAGTACCTGGAATAAGGAGGTCTCAAACACAATAGGATAGATCATTTTGCTGATTGGTTGTCAAGTACATCTCAGTGCAGATAAGGATGGAAGTAGTAGCCTGGGAGACAAAAGCATTAGTATAAATATTTGCTGGGAGTAAACCTGTCACATATAAACCCAGAGCCATTTGAAATACTTTTGGAAAAAGACTGATGAAACCAGCTGCAGTAGGGAGACAAACGAGATGTGCTAGAACAATGGTTCTCAACCTGGGGTCCGGTGGCCTCGGGGGGGGGGGGGGCGGGGGCAGGTTTCAGGGGGGCTGCCAAGCAGGGCCAGCATTAGACTCTCTGGGGCTCAGGGTAGAAAGTTGAAGCCCCACCACCCTGAGCCTCGTCACCCGTGGCTGAAGCCTGAGCAATGTAGCTTTGTGGGTGCTCCAGTGGTGTGGAGCCTCAGGCAATTACCCTGCTTGCTACTGCCTAACACCGGCTTTTATAATAATAATAAAAAAACCAGTTACTGTGGCACAGGTGGGCCGTGGAGTTTTTATAGCATGTTGGGGGGGGGCTCAGAAAGAAAAAGGTTGAGAACCCCTGGGCTAGAATATTAGCCCCTGTGTTATAAACATAAATCAACAGGTGATATTACTTGCTATTGCTGTCATTATTATAGTACATTATTATCCAAAAATCTTGTTTGAGATCTATTGCCAGGACTGTTACCATACAAGACACGTTAAAAAGGTGCAGTTGCTCTTAAGAAAGCCTACTTTAGACTGAGCAAGCTGGTTCAGTAAGGAGCAGGAAGGCACCGATAGCCGTGGGTAACTAAGCGCTGGAAAAGTTGCTGATGCTTTTGAAATTGTGAACGAGACTGACACATTTCAAATGAGCTTTCCAAACCCACCAGGAAAACCTTTACAATTGGGAGCCACTGTTAGCTGCTTGTGAGCATGAAGTGGCTAGAATAGTAACATTAAGGCTGAGAATTTTTGTTAAGGAATCTGCACACCCGTTTCCCATTCATTTACATAGGAATTGGGCATCCAAAACCCTAATCAGCCTTGAAAATCGCAGCCTAGAGGCCTGACTTAAATGAGAGAATCCATGAAATTTAAGGCTCAAGCCTTTACATGCCCGGTGGTGCTGTACTGCCAATTGCAATGCTGCATCTGTGGGGCCTGATCCTGTGAGTGCTCAACATGTGGGACTGCCATGCATTTCAGTGGGAATGTTCTATGTGGAATGTTTACGGAATTGGGCCCCGTGGTTTGTATGCTCCCTCACAATTCAGAGTACCGTGACATCCAGGCGCAATGAAGCCATTTAAGAATGAATTTTTAGCTTGGGAGTCTTGGTTAACAGAGTCTGGAAGGCAAGAAGTTTAGTTTCTCAGACAATTGATTGGTGCAACAAAGACACAGAGAAACATGGGTAGAACAATTGCTATTGTTTGCTACAGCTGGTTAAACATTTTCCATCACAGTGGGGGTTTTTTTTTTTTTTTTTTTGGACAGAATTTTTTTTTTTAAGTAACCAAAATGTTTGCACAAGAAAATGGTTTTTCCTCAAACATTTTTTTTTCTTCAAATGCTGAACGTTCTTCATTGTTTGGCAAATGAAAATTGATTTTTTTTTTGTTTCTGAACTGAACATTTTGATGAAAACTGAACATTTTCTGTTGCTGAAAACTGATTCTTTTTAGCTTTTTGACAATCCCCCCAAATTTCAAAGTTTTAAATTTTGACAAAAACCAGGACAAAAATAACTTCTATCAAATTTTCACAGAAAAAGAAAATCCTAATGAGCTCTACTGCTTTTATATGTAAGTATAAATCACCAAGGCTTCATTTGAGCCAGTTCCTAGTTATTCTTTTCCATGAGGCATCCGCCTACCCAGAAGAAAAATCTGGTCCAAGTAGCTAGAAGGTCCTTTTCGTTTATCAGCCTTCCATCTCTACTTCCATCTATCCCTCACTATCTATAATTACTCTACTTCCGTTCTGGGCCTGAATGGATCGGGAAAGATAAAAAAGAAAGTTTGAGGTTCTCAGTTAAAAACTCCCCAAACATGGCTACAAATGGAGGGATAGCTCAGTGGTTTGAGCATTGGCCTGCTAAACCCAGGGTTGTGAGCTCAAGCCTTGAGGGGTCCCTTTGGGGATCTGGGACAAAAATCTGTCTGGGGATTAGGCCTGCTTTGAGTAGGGGGTTGGACTAGATGACCTCCTGAGGTCCTGTCCAACGCTGATATTCTAAGTGAAGATCCTGAATTTTTTTTTTTAAAAAACATGTCAGTACCCACAAGATATTTTGCTATTTCCCAAAGTGTTTCAGTGGCTGTACCAGAGCAAATAGACTATGGTGAGTGCTGTGGTGGATTGCATTAGATTATATGGTAGTACCTAATTTAGAGTTTGACTATGGAGTTACCACAAACCCTGAGTAAGGGACAGCACGGAGCTGTGCTGTCCCTGGGGATTGAATTGTGACTGAGTCTGGTTCCTCCCCCTTGCTCTAGGGAAGAAATACTCTGTGCCAGCACTTTAATGTGTGCAGACTACTTTCCTCCTCTGTGCTGGTTCAGCTGCATTGGCTGGTGCATTGTGGGAAGTGTGGAGTCAAGGTTCTGCCCACCAGTTTGGAATTAGGGGTAGCATCTCCAGGGAAGCTGCAGCCCATGCAGGGGAGCAAGGGTTCTTATACCCCCTTAGTGCCGGCGTGAGCACAGATGGTGTCTTTACTCCCGAGGTTTTCATGTCAGTTCAGATAAACGTATCTCATGCATTAACTCAGACAGACACATGTCTAGAGGTGGGCATGAAACAAGGCCTCAGAACCGCCCCTTTGCACTGCTTCTCCAGCTCCCTCCCAAAACAGCCCCAGGCAAAGTTCAGGTGCAGATCAGAACTTCTTGGCCCACCATTGCTAGCATCACTGGAAAGAAGAGAGTTGGAAGCTGAGTTCACAGTGTGTGATATTGAGGGCTAGGAGGTAGAGAGAGATGCTGAAAGAACCCCTGCTGTGCATGGAGTTTGGGACCTTATGTTGGCAGCTGAAATCTGTAGATATTTTCAACTAGGAATGTTTTCTATTGTGTCACCTGGCAAAAATTAGCTCAGCGTGACCTGGCACCGTACACGTGTAGTGTGTTTGCCAGGTGGCCCATTAATCATACATGGCTGAAAGCAAGGACTCAACCACTGACATTATGTCAATGCCAAGGAGTTACATCAGGCGGCAGTAACACATACAGTATAACAGTATTTGTGTGATAGCACAGCATTCTTTGCAACAAGCAAAAAATCCACCTTCATATTTTGGGTTAATGCTGTTTGGAGAAAAGGGAGTTTCTTAACAACCTATCTGGCACATTTATATTGTACCTTGGGAGGCAGCCCTTCTTTATTTTGTTACAAACTTGCTTCTTTATGAATCATTCTCCAGAAAAGCAATTGGCTGAGATTTTCAAAGCAGTACCGAGAGTTCAGTCATCCATCTTCCACTTAGATTAATAGCAGAGTCTGGCTAAATCCCCTGCACTGCCTGTTCTTTCGCTTGTGAGCTCTTTGGGATAGGTGCTGTCTCTTAGTAGGTGTTTGTATGGTGCCAAACACAATGGGACCCCAATTCTGGTTGGAGTTTTTGGGCATTGATACATTACAAATAATCATGTTTTTTTTTCAACACTAGTTACTGTGTTCCATTCAGCTGAGAGATGCCAGCGCCTGTCTGTATGTCCCAAGACCTCAGGCCTTCTGTGGGACAGAGCTATTCTGGAGGGAACATTGAGTAGTGCACGGAAACTGGAAACCACAGCCCTGTACTTGAAGGGAGCATGGAGCCAGCCAATGCAGCCCAGACTGTGGGCTAGGCTGACTCGGGAGAGTATGTGTGGCCAGAATACTCAACAAGGCCAGCACCTCTCCTGGTCAGCCTTTGCCAGTGGGAGAGCTCAAGACATACATTAACGCCTCCCATGCAGCAGAACCCCTGTAGGAAAATGGTAGTGCAAGGGTGTGTGTGAGAATCTGCCCCATTCATTTAATAGGTTCTGGCAAGGTCTTTATTAATTGCTGAGAATGGACACTGGGAGTGGAGAATTGGGAAATATTTCCATTATTTTTTATAAATATCATCTGCCTTCGCTGTATCTGTGTGATAATACCCTGCCTGAGTGCACAGAGTTAGCTCGAAAGGGGTTGTTAAAGAAACCAGGCAGGAAAAAAACAACAAGGAGTCTGGTGGCACCTTAAAGACTAACAGATTTACTTGGGCATAAGATTTTGTGAGTAAAAACCTCACTTCTTCGGATGCACAGAGTGAAAGTTACAGATGCAGGCATTATATACTGACACATGGAGAGCAGGGAGTTACTTCGCAAGTGGAGAACCAGTGTTGACAGGGCCAATTCAATCAGGGTGGATGTAGTCCACTCCCAATAATAGATGAGGAGGTGTCAATTCCAGGAGAGGAAAAGCTGCTTCTGTAATGAGCCAGCCACTCCCAGTCCCTATTCAAGACCAGATTAATGGTGTTAAATTTGCAAATTAATTTTAGTTCTGCTGTTTCTCTTTGAAGTCTGTTTTTGAAGTTTTTTTGTTCAATGATAGTGACTTTTAAATCTGTAATAGAATGACCAGGGAGATTGAAGTGTTCACTTACTGGCTTATGTATGTTACCATTCCTGATGTCCGATTTGTGTCCATTTATTCTTTTGCGGAGGGACTGTCTGGTTTGGCCAATGTACATGGCAGTGGGGCATTGCTGGCACATGATGGCATATATAACATTAGTGGATGTGCAGGTGAATGAGCCCTTGATGGTGTGGCTGATGTGGTTGGGTCCTCTGATGGTGTTGCCAGAGTAGATATGGGGATAGAGTAGGCAACGAGGTTTGCTACAGGGGTTGGTGTTTCTGTGGTGTGGTGTGTAGTTGCTGGTGAATATTTGCTTCAGGTTGGGGGGTTGTCTGTAAGTGAGGACTGGCCTGCCTCCCAAGGTCTGTGAGAGCGAGGGATCATTTTCCAGGATAGGTTGCAGATCGTGGATAATGCGCTGGAGAGGTTTTAGCTGGGGGCTGTATATGATGGCCAGTGGTGTTCTGTTATTGTCCTTGTTGGGCCTGTCCTGTAGTAGGTGATTTCTGGGTACCCGTCTTGCTCTGTCAATCTGTTTCCTCACTTCCCCAGGTGGAAAGGTAGTAGAATGACCTAGATAAAGCAGCATCCCCATCAACACAACAGCCTAGTATATAGCCATGAAGAGGCAACTCCTCAGCCCAACCCTGGCAACAGAGCTGTTTGCCAAGCCTGAGACACTGGGACCAAAAGACATGGATCTGTTAAAGGATTTGCTCTGCAGAGAGGACGGGCATTTGCAGGCTGCTAGAGACTGACTGGAGTCCAGGCATTGCAGCAAGCAGACTGTAACTTGGTGCCCAGGGAGAACTGAGGAGACACCAGGGCCAAGTTGGCTCTATCCTGGAGTTTGAGGGGAATGCTAAGTGTGGGTAAGAGAACACGCTTGTAGATCTATTTGTTATTTTAAATCCACATCTCTGAGCGCTGTGCTCATACTTTGTGTTGAAGAAACTGCTCCTGTGTTAGTGCATAACATTACAGTCCACAGCTTCCCAGAATAAACTCTGGCAGGTACCAAGCCCATTGGGTCTGCTAGGTATCATGGTTGGGTGCCAGAGGCGCGCACTTGGGAGGACAGGAAGAAGGTCTCAGAAGGGCCCATGACACTGGGCATCTGTGCTTCTGGGTCATCTTTTAAGATTTAACATCGAGGGTTAGGCCTTCATCTTGTGTAAATGGACAGAGTTCCATTGATGTCAGCGGAGGTACACTGATTTACACCAGCTGAGGATCTGACCTCTAGACCAGTAGAGCTGATTTTTCTACCTGTTTTGAGCTGAAAGGCTATTTGTATGTCTGGAGCCCGGGAGTGTTGCAAGTAGAGCTGTGTGAGAACCTGCGTGACAAACCATGCCTGGGCAGGAAGATGGATTCCCGGGTCTGTTCAGTCTCCACCTTCTGTGGTCATGCAATGCAAAGGCAGGTGGCATTCACCTGTTGGCAAAGTCTGTCAGGTTTCTTTTCCTGGACAGATTTCTCTGTTCTGGACAGACAGCACGAAGTAGGGGATATGCTGAAAAGTGTGGATGAAACCAGCAAGTTTCCTGGTCAGGGTTTCATTACAAAACTGACGAGTCTCACTGGGCTCCTAAAAATAACTGTCAAAACCCAGTAGTTTCCTGAGAAGATACAGTGAAATTCACCAGTTCTGGCAAAACTTGCTGTTTTTGGCTGAATGTTGCTTTGAGTTTGTTTGAACATGAAACTGGAGGGAGGTCACAAATCCTGTGTATTGAACTGATCAGAAATTTTCTCTAAAGCTTTATGCAAACCCAAACCAATTTGTTCATCCACCAAGGCATTTATATTGTGTTCTTCATTTCCAGCCTGGCACGTGACTTTAGGCATTCTCTCATATAAAGTGCCTGGGACCAAAGAGTAGATGATTTTCTTGGGTCTTCCTTTGCTTATATAGAGTATTTTGTTACTCATGCTCTAACCGAGGGGTGGGCAAACTATGTCCCAGGGGCCACATCCGGCCCTTCAGACGTTTTAATCCTGCCCTCAAGCTCCCGCCGGGGAGCAGGTTCCAGGGCTTGCCCTGCTCCGCGTGTGCCATGGCTCCGCATGGCTCCCAGAAGCAGCAGCATATCCCTCCTCCGGCTCCTATGCATAGAGGCAGCCAGGGGGCTCCACATGCTGCCCCCACCCCAAGCGCCGCCCCACAGCTCCCGTTGGCTGGGAACCATGGCCAATGGGAGCTGCAGGGGCGGTGCCTGTGGATGCGGCAGCGCGCAGAGCCGCCTGGCTGCACGTCCACATAGGAGCCGGGGTGGGGGGACATGCTTCTGGGAGCTGCTTGAGGTAAGCGCTGCCCGGAACCTGCACCCTGACCCCCTCCTGCACCCCAACCCCCTGCCCTAGCCCTGATCCTCCTCCTGCCCTCTGAACCCCTTGGTCCCAGCCCGGAGCACCCTCCTGCACCCCTAACCCTTCATCCCCAGCCCCACCCCAGAGCCCACACCCCCAGCTGGAGCCCTCACCCCCCACCCCCGCCCCCTAACCCCCTGCCCCACTCCGGAGCCCCCTCCCACACCCATAACTCCTCATTTCTGGCCCCACCCCAAAGCCCTCACCATCTCCCGCACCCCAACCCCCAGTTTTGTGAGCATTAATGGCCCGTGTCATAACTATAAAGGGAAGGGTAACAGCTGTCCTGTGTACAGTACTATAAAATCCCTCCTGGCCAGAGACTCCAAAATCCTTTTCCCTGTAAAGGGTTAAGAAGCTCAGGTAACCTGGCTGGCATCTGACCTAAAGGACCAATAAGGGGACAAGATACTTTCAAATCTTGGG